>NW_027185876.1:14870166-14955166 GCF_028583685.1 Petaurus breviceps papuanus
AAGGAAGGAAGGAAGGAAGGAAGGAAGGAAGGAAGGAAGGAAGGAAGTATTGGAAGCAAAAGATCAGATGATGTTATTGTCAAGTCACATTGGCCAGTCAATTTTACATGGACTTTGGGTTACTTTGGGTTTGGATTGGTATATAAATATACAAATATATTATATAAACATATTTATTATATTATATATTGTTATTAATTGTATTGTTAATATATTTATATTCTAATATAATATTATTTAAATAAATATGGTATATAAATGTATAAATACTTAGCAAAGTATTTATAATCAGTTTCAGACTATACACCAGGCAAAATAGTGCCAATTAATCTTTAGCTATGTTGAAGACAGAGGATCAAAGAAGGGGATAGGGTCACTCTTTAGGGCAAATAGAATGATGATAATGAATGATAGTGAGAAAGCTCAATAACTCAACTTGTCCTTTGCTTGTTTTCCTTTCCAAAAAGAATAATCTTTGGTTTAATGATAGAACAAAAATGTTTCACAACAGATGAAAATTACTTTCTACAGTACTGAGAAAACCAAGACTATTTACCAAGAACCACTATATCCCTTACCTGAGAATCCATCTATGACTTTACCCATCCTTTATTTAGGTCTCTGAGGAAGAGATAATTCTCCTTTCCAGAGCCATCCTTTCACTTATATTCTTGCTCTGATACACACTCATTCCCTGTGTGAGCTTCTTCCATCAATAATCTTTCATTGTGTATCTCTCCATCTCTCTCTATCTCTCTATCTGTTTCTGTCTCTCTTATCTCTCTCTGTCTCTGTCTATCTCTCTTTCTATCTGTTTCTATGTCTCAGTGTCTGCCTGTCTGTCTCTCTGTCTCTCTCTCCATAACTAAAAAGGCAGCATGGACTAGTCACTAAATAATCAATAATAGGTTGTACCAGACTAACTTTAATTTTTTTTTTACATGACAACTAGACTGTGCATCAGGGAAGTGTAGAAAGAGGATATGCATATTTCTTTTTTTTTTCATGCAAAACATATTCCTGTGTTAGCCATGCCCTGTCCCCCACCAAAAAAAAAAATAAATAAAAGCAAGAAAAAGAAAGTGAAAAAGTTATGCTCTAATCTGTACTCAAAGTTTACCAGTTCTCTCTCTGGAGCTGGATAGCGTTTTTCATCATGAGTCCTTTGGAATTTTCATGAATTATTGTATTAATCAAAGTGGCTAAGTCTTTCACAGTTGATCATTGTTACAGTATGCAAAATTCTCCTGGTTCTGTTCACTTTACTTTGCATCAGTTCATATAAATCTTTCCCAGGTTTTTCTGAAACCACTCCCCTCATTCTTTCTTACAGCACAATAGTATTCCATCACAATCATGCAATAAGTGTCTAACAAAAGGGAGGTGATTCTTCTGCCATAGTCTGCTTTGGTCACACCACATCTAGAATACCAAATTCAGCTTGAGCACATTGTTTTGACAAAGATATTGGCAAGCTTCTGGAGTGTATCAATAAGACGGTGAACAGTATGGTGAGAATACAGTCCATGCTCTGTGAAGATTGTTTGGAGGACTTAGGCAGTAAGCCCAGAGAAGATAAGAATTGGGGCTAAGGGCACATGGGTTATCATATGGAAAGGGCACATGGGTTATCATATGGAAGAGGCATTAGTCTTGTTCTACTTGAAAGGACAGAGTTAGGAGCAATGGGTAGAAGTTTCAGACAGATATATTTAGGTTTACTGTACAAAAACTTAGTATGAGCTGCTACAGAATGTCTAGTGTTAAGTCTTCAGACAAATACTGAAAGATGGCTTGTCAAAGATGTTATAGAGGGTATTGTTACCTCCATGCTGAATTAGATGGCCTCTTAAGTGCAATAAGTTGGATCTGAAGGCGAGGGACCTTTGTTTGAATCAAGGGTCTGCCACTTAGTACCTGGGTAACCTTGAATCGATAATTTAAATTCTCAAGGCTTCAGTTTTCTTATTTGTAAAAGTAGAGGGTTGGATCAGGTGACCCCCAAGGTCTCTTCTACCTCTAAATCTACGATGTTATGAGCCTATTACACAATGATCTTTTTATTCCTCCCAGATTCTGTAATTGAAACAAATATATTTTTTCATCTTTGTTCCTTTTACCAAACCCTTTATTCAGAGCCAGTGTAATGAAAATAATTGTGTTATTCATGTAAATTGGATAACCATGCTATCTGACTTATGTTCAAATCCCAGCTCTGCCACTTATTCCCAGCTGACCTTGAACAAGTCACTTAACTTTGGATTCAATTTTCTTAGCTGTAAAATGAATGAATTAGATGAAATGGCTTCTTACATCCCTTCCAGTGCTTAGTCTATGCTGCTATGGATGCTAAGAGGTCTTAACCTCAATCCCTAGAATATTCTGTATTGGAAGGATTCTCTTGGCTCCTCTCCTCTCTCCATTTTAAAGGCATTTTTTCTTTGCTTTTCTGGTACAGAAGAATCCTTCTGGCTCCCCTCATCTCTCTCCATTTTTAATGGATTTTTCTTTTCTGGTACAGAAGTTTATTGCTATGGACAGTTTTCATTTTACTTTGTTAGCAGGAGTGTTCGTTTTATAACCAGCTCTCTGAAAAATATACATAATACATTTTTTTTTCAGTTTAGTATGCATTATTAACATTTTCTCTATCGTTTTCTTAAGTCTATTGTTCAGTCATTTTTCAGTCATGTCCAACTCTTCATGAGCCCATTTGGGGTTTTCTTGGCAGAGATACTGGAGTGGTTTGCCATTGCCTTCTCCAGCTCACTTTACAGATGAGGAAACAGGCAAACAGGGTTAAGTAACTTGCTCAATTCACACAGCTAGTCAAATGTCTGTGACCAAATTTGAATTCAGGAAGATGAGTACTCCTGACTCCAGGAGGGGCACTCTATCCACTGAGCCCTTCTTAAGTTTAGTCAAACAATAACATTATATTAGACGCCCTAATTATTAACATTGGCCAATTTCTGAGGTATAAATGCTCACACTGAAAATTTAACAATTGCCTCTCAGTACAACCTGGTTCCAGCACACCAGAAACTGATTGGAAGTCAGTTTCTCATTATCTCACTCAACAAGTATTTATTAAACACTTACTATGTGCCAGGTACTGTTTAGTGTGGGAAGAGAATTACAGTAAGATACAAAGCATAAGTGGGGGTAAACAGGGCATGAACCCCTGAGGAAAATATAAGGAAAAATTGTGAGATTAATTCTGGACTGCACTGGGTGTACTTGAGCACCGGAATCAGTACCTGACATGTTTATTGGTGGCAGGCACCATTTTGGATGCTAACATAAAGCTCAGCTAGAAGGGCAGCATTTAGTGCATTTTGAAGTTTTCTTCCCCAAATTTCCCATTCCTAGATTCTCTAATGAAAATAAGCAGTGGAAAGGAATTCTAGGGATGTCTACTGACTAAAGAAGTGAATCATTTTCCCTTTGAGGCAGGTGTTCTTAGCTAGGGTCTGTGAACTTAAAAAAAATATTTTGATAATTGTATTTAAATATAATTAGTTTCCTTTGTAGTCTTAAATATTTTATTTTATGCTTTTAAAAATATTATTCTGAGAAGGTATCCATAGGTCTCACCAGACTGCCAAAAAGGTATGTTACACACACACACACACACACACACACACAGCAAAAACCCCTGCTTTATGGTGAAGTTCCTGACTATAAGGACAGAATTATTTTGGGAGAACAATTCCAATTTCTAATTTTAAATTAGTATAGACCCTTTCTCATTTAATTTTCTGCCCATTATGTATGCCAGGGCATGCCATGGTTCACTGTCGATGGTTTTGTTCCTCTTTTATTTCTGGAGTTGTATGCTTCAGTGATTTGTAAGGCACGATTAGTACAGATTAGATTTTGCAGGAATAAAGAATTGACACACTAACTTATTTGCTGTTTTCTTGTCTTAATGAAAGCCACGCCCTTTGTACTATTTTTAGTGGTTATGGGGAAGTTCCCCTTAGACTGAAGGAAGAACTCAAGTTAAAGCCCTGGTCTATATTCCAGGGGTGACAAATGTGGAGCCTCATGGCCACAGGAGGTCCTCTAAGTCCTCAAGTGTGGCCCTTTGACTGAAACCAAACTCCACAGAACAAATCCCCTTAATATAAGAATTTGTTCTGTAAAACTTGGACTCAGTCAAAAGGTCACACCTGAGGACCTAGAAAGCCTCAAGTTTCCTCACCCTTGAATTTTAGGCAGTCCCACTGATATGGCAAAAATTGTCTTCTAGAAGCCTAAACACCTTAGCTCATTGATGCTGCCATTGATTAGGCAGTGTTAGATGAACCTATATTTTACATAAAAAGATGATTGTTTTGAGTAGTTCTGGCAGAGGTATGTATTTACACACATGCCTTTGACCAAATTACATGACTACTCTATTATGTAGGGTTATCCTTCTTTGA
Organism: Petaurus breviceps papuanus; assembly: GCF_028583685.1. Taxonomy (NCBI): domain Eukaryota; kingdom Metazoa; phylum Chordata; class Mammalia; order Diprotodontia; family Petauridae; genus Petaurus; species Petaurus breviceps. The sequence continues at coordinate 14,874,597 of NW_027185876.1, forward strand.
GGATACAGCATCAAGAATGAAGAGAATATTTGTTGGAGTGTGAGAAAGGGGATGTCCAACTAACAAACCAGATTACCCCAGGTATCCCTGGTGAAGAGTGGTGTGACATGTCATATCAAATCATAGTAATATTTCCTAAGCCAGGTTGCTTCACCTACCTGTGTGTCCATTTTGAATAAAGGGGGGGGGGCATCAAAAGCAACACTTCTCTATTATAGAGAAATATTGTGTGAAATGATATACTGCCCAACTGTGACACTGTCTCAATGCTATTTTTCTTAAGCATACAATGTGTCTCTGAATCATCCAAACAAGAGGCTTTATTTGACTGATTATAGTATCTGAATCAGTCAACCGATGCCTCTCTACCCAAACATGTAAAGACTTCCTCTGGAGAAATGGGTGGATGAGAACAGTTTGTTCCTACAGCCATGAAGGTGGCTGAAGCAGAAACTGTGGAGCAATGAGAGCTTGGTCAAACAACAAAGACTCCAGGGTCATCCACTGCATTCTGGACCATTACCAATCATCTTGATTTTTGTTCTACCACTTCAGTGACTCTGGAAGAGAGAGAGAGAGACAGAGAGAGGGAGACAGAGAGAGAGGCTGATGACTTTGTGCAACTTTGCCTCACTTAAAACAAATTCATGTGCAAGTCAAGACATCACCCTGTGATGTCATTGGTCCTCTTTGGACAAACAACACCATCCTAAGATCTTCAGTCACTCTTGGTCATGTGTATATAAACTCTTGACTGAAGTATCCCATGAATCACTAAAGGATGGTCAAACTTGCAAACACGTAACCTACTCTCCCAACCAATATTCACATTGCCACTTTACTGCTTAACTTGGAAGTGGCTTTTATATTACTCTCTTGCTGTCTGGGTTCCATTTAAGATGGAATGAGTTATTGGTTAAATTTTAAAATATGAAATATACTACCTAATTGACTCAGAGTTCCCATCCTGTAAGGGATCTTTCTCTCAGGCCATTTCTCATGGCATTCACATACTGGAACACTAGGATTTAGACATTCAGTATGCAGTGATCATATGGCTATTGCACATGGTGTGCTAGACCAAACATTCCAGTGCAGAAATAATTATCACTAATTATTTACTTTTCTTAGACCTCTTTACCTGAAGAAGGATGGATGAGGAGAATCCTACACACAAATACTATAGTTAAGGGAAAAGGAATAGGGGAGGGGTCTGCACTCCCTCTCATATTGTTGTACATGACCCAATTCTGGGTTCCCTGTTTCTTCCCCTCCCCCAACCAGCTCCCCTTCATGGAAGTAAGCAAACTGACAAGTTTAGCCCCACCTAGGGAAACTCCCAGTCCCCGGAAAATCAAAATGTATACTGACCAATCACTGATTTTAGCTTCCACAAGTTCCTGTTTATACAATCCCTAACCTTTGGCCATGTGGCTTGCCTTTAAAAGCTGACACTTTGCCCCGGTAGGGCTGCTGGTGGATTTGGGTTTGGGCCCGAGCAGTCACATGGGGCCAATAAAGAGTCCACTTCTAAACTGTTACTAAATTGTTACTTGGGTCTTCCTCATTTAAGGTATATGTGCAAAGAATAAAAGTAAAAGCAACTTCTCCACACTTATCTCCCCAATGGAACTTAAGATAATTGGTAGCTTTCAATGACTCTGGATCTCTTTTCAAGGCCACATTCATGGCCATAGGAACAAATTATTCTCAACTACCCATTCTGCTGGGGAAGGTCTTCACATGCTTGGGGTTGACATCACTCTAACTTCCTCATGGGTTACCCTTAACCTGGTTTAGCCCATCTGCCAGTGTGAGGCTGCTGTATGTGCTACAACTTCTTGGAGCTACAGGTGAGAGGTGACAGGTGGACACCAAAAGTAGATAAGCAGTCCTGAAAAAGGCTTGGTAAGCCCTAATATGAGAGGTTCTAGTCCTTTTCTAACACCATCTGTACACCAATACTTACATAGTATAAATTATTCCCCTATTTCCCCTTTTCAGGTTCTTTTCACTTCTCTTTGCATCAGTTCATACAAGTCTTCCTAGTTTTCTCTGAAACCCTCCCCTTCATAATTTTTAACAACACAATAGTAGTCCATTCATGTATCATATTTTGTTTAGCCTGCTCTGTTGGTAGAAAATGATTATATGGGAGAGTTTATCTATCTATCTATCTATCTATCTATCTATCTGTCTGTCTGTCTGTCTGTCTGTCTGTCTATCTATCTATCTATCCATCTTTCTTGTATACATATACACACAGATGATTACCTATAATACCCCACACTGAGTCTGGGGTAGTGAGGATTTCCAAGTCATGTGGAATCTATCCCATGTATGTTTCTAGACAATAATATAATAACTAAGCAGCAGCCCATACTGAAGGAGTGCCAGAAATTACATACCTTTGGCTGGTTTAGCACTAAGGATTCCTAGAGTTGGATATAGTATCTCTGTCTGGATGTCAGCTTTTTTAAATTATGGGAAATGGAAACCACTCAGAGTTTAAAGAAGAGGAGGAAAATTAACCCAGTCCTGTGACCTAATAGTTGGCAGAAGATCTTATGCAGACCCCAGAGCAGTTGTTGGGGCAGGGGAGGTGGTTGTAGGAACATTTGCTTTACTCCCTGCCAGACTTTTCTTCCTCTGATTCAGGATTTTGTTCTGTATATAGCATCTCTGAATGTCTGCTCTTTTGTATCTCCATTAACTCTTTTTAGAAATAGCAGTTCACAAATATATGTTATTTACAACTTACAAAGCACTTTATTTCGTCACAGTCAATTCAATGGGTGAAATGTTAAAATATCATCATTCTTGTTGTGCAGAGAAGGAAACAGTCCCAGAGAGAGGGCAGTAACTCTCCGACAATCACACAACTAGTAAATATCAGATCCAGGAATAGAACCCAGGCCTTGTGGCTCCAAGACCAATATTCTTCCAATAAGGACCTTAGAAACCATACATTCCAATCTCTTCTGAGGCTCAGTAAGGTTCAGTAAGTTGGCCAGAGTTATAACAGCTAGCTGATGGGTATCAAGGTTTCCTAACTCTAGTCTTCCCATACTGCCATGGTTCAACCTACTTATTTTATAGATTAATAAACTGAGCCTGAGAGAGGTTAAATGCCTTAATCAAAGCCTCACAACTTGTTAGTGGCAAAACTGGCAGAAATCTATTTCTCTGAACTTCAGTGTTCTTTCTGCAAACCCCCCCTGAATATAATCTCCTAGAAGGACTAACAATGGCTCCTTGCTACTCTTTTGTATAGTTTCATATGTGCAGTCTCATGGGAAAACACCTAGTTAAATTATGATTCATGAGTCATTTTTTAGCTTGGCAGGAATGCTAAATGTTATTTAATCCTTGGAATTGAATGGATATTACCTCTAAAATATATTAAAGTGTTAACTGTTTCATCCAACTAACCTATATGTATCATACAAACATTTAATGCCTAGTTTTCCCAAGTGGGAAACTAGAGCAGCTAGGTGGTGCAGTGTCTGGAGTCACAAAGATCTGAGTTCAAATCTGCTTCAGATACTTAGTAGCTATGTGTCCTTGAGCAAGTCACTTATCTCTGTTTGCTTTAGTTTCCTTATCTATAAAATGAGATGGAGAAGGAAATGACAAACTATTCTTGTATCTTTGCTAAGAAAACCCTAAAAGGGGTCATGAAGAGTCAGACATGACTGAAACGACTGAAACATGAACAACAACAAAATGTGAAACTGATTAATAGAAACCACCCAGTTTAGCCCAACCCTATGATCTAATAAGAGTTGGCAGTAAATCTTCCAGATACAGACTGTAGAGTTTTTGTTGGGTCAGGGATTCTCTTCAGATATCAAACATATTTTATAATTTTTAACTGAAGATTTTCCTGGTGGCATTAGTTGTTTCTTTCTTTTTTTTTTTTTAATTTTAAGAACCAAAAATTCTGTAGGACAATTCATTGTCTGAGTCCATGCTGCCTCTGGAAACAGAGGGTCTAGATCCAAATCTCACTTTTACACTTACTATGTACATGACCTTGGGCAAATCACTTCAGCTCCTGGATTTTGGTCTCCTCATCAGTAAGATGAAGGGGTTGGACTAGATGTCTTCTGAAGTTTGGTCCAGTCCTTGATCTATGATCTTATAAGGTAGCATCAATAGGATGACCATGGTTGACAAGATGCTTTCTCAGTGCCCCACATGGCTAAAGCAGCCCCACACCCACCAGCAACAACTAAAGTCTCCCTTTCTGCGCATCATTGAGAGTTGCAAAGGAGCTTCAGGAAGCTAGATGTATGTAGGGCACCAGAATTTTGCCCAGAGATCACAAAAATAGTGACATTGGAACTTGGGAAAGAAGGATGAGACAGACACATAATGATCCATCTTGTCTCACCATGGCATTAGGCGCCCTTACCCTACACCATCTCCTCTTCACACCAGGACTTTTGAAGTTGCAATTCTGGGCAATGGTGAAATGGGGCTACAAGCGCCCATGCCAGTAGGCATGCTTCCATGGAGTGAGCTGATGAACCTCATACACTCAGTCTCTAACACCTCCTAAGTCTTAGGTCCAAGGGGATAAAATTAGGGATGATGGTGATGATTATGATAACAACTATTATTACTAACAATAGCTTACACTTATATAGCTCTCACTATGTGCCAAACACTGTTAAGAGCTTAAAAATTATCTTATTTAATCCTCACAGCAACACTTGGAAGTAGGTACATATGAGGAAACTGAGGCAAACAGGAGTTAAGTGACATGCCCAGGGTCACACAACTAATGTCCGAGGCTGGATTTTGAGCTCAGATCTTCCTGAATTAAGACCTGATGCTCTATCCACTGCACCACCTAGCTGCCTAAAATGTTCAGTTTCTCCTGCTCAATCTCCCAACATTTAGCAGCAAATGTCCTCACAATGGGTTGTTATGTGATAAACATTACTTCTGGCCCGCTAAAAAGTGAATGGAAAGTCCAAAGAATGACATATGTCTAAGTAGAGTTCATTGACATTTATAGACTACCAGGCTAATAGAATATCCTGATGATGGAGAAGGATGCTGGAGAGCTGGACTGTGGCTACCATCAGTGTTCCTCAAGGGACTCTGAGGGAACTTCACATCTCATCAGCCCCCTGTATATATGTAGATACACATACCCTTATTGTCCTATCAATGGCTCTACCTGTCCAAAGCTCCACTTCTACCCCTCCACCTCCACCCACACCCACACCACAAGTCTTTGCCCTTGCCTTTTTCCTTAGAGGAATATACTTGTCAATATCCCCTTAAGTGTCCCCATCCAGGAAAAAAAAAATCCAATTAAAAAAAGCCACCCAAGTTAGGGCTCTGCATAAATGGCTCTAAATACAGGAGGGGGGGGGTAGGAAAAGAGCAAGGAATGAAGGAAGAGGGAGTATCAGGCAAGTAAAGGTCCACGCATGGTGGGGATGTAGACAGCTTTTGGACCTGAGAAACAATAGGCTCAAAAACACCAGAGATTTCTCCAGACAATTTTAATGCCAAGCAAAGGCAACTTCCCAAGGTTCAAAATACCAGCACAGCTGCTCTCCATTTTATTCAGTGACAAATTAAGAACAGAGAAAATCAAAATATAGCATAATTCAAATACAGCATTCACCAAGTGAAATCCAATAATTCCCAAGTACTACTCCACCCCTGGACATTACATTCATTTAGTCAATCACAGAGCACAAAAATAGGTCAAAAGTTTCCCACCCTTGGATCACAACTGAATAGGCCCTCTACCCCAGAGTTACAACAAGCTTAAGTACAGCATTTAATACCCAAAAAGAGGTCTTTTCTTCATCTTGTTCTCAGCAATCTTTGTTCCTAGGGAGACAAAGCTTAGCAAGGCCACAAGATACATTGCCAGTGTCCTCATTAATTCATTCTCTGTCTGCAGAACAGTCCTAGGACCCTTGAAAGCATTAGCAAAACCCTCTTCCAGGATTTCTGTAAAGATACAACAAGAAAATCCTTTTTTCAGGGCATCTGAACCAACAGCAAGGTTCCAGGACCTCTGCAAGAACAGCACTGGCGTTCACCAGTGGGCGCAATTCACTCTCTGTCTGGAGAGCAGTCTCAGGACCCCTGAACCAACAGCAAGGTTCCAGAACCTCTGCAACAATAGGATTGTCCTTCACCAGTGGATGAATCTGGCAAAATAACATCAAAACAGACAGACAAAGTACCAGCATAACAGCCATGTCTCCTCAGTCCTTGGCAGCTCTGGGTGGCAGCTCTCAAAAGTCCTGGGCAGTTCAAACTGGCCCTCAGCAATCCTCTCCATTTCTGCCTCCACAATGCTGCTTCCAAAAAATTCTTCTGCCTCTCTCTCTCTCTCTCTCGTGCCTCTCTAAATTCACGTCACCAGCTCCTCCCAGTTCAGCACTCTCTTTTCACGTCAACAAGTCCATCCCACAAGTGGGATTCATAAGCTCTGGGTTTTAACACAATCAATCCAAAAACCAAGCCAATACAGGGGGATCTTTAAATTCCATTACTATTACAACAATATATATTTATATTCAGTAATTTATCACAGATACCCTTTTATACAAGCAACTATCAATGTTTATCATGATGTTCTTGTAAAAATAATGTGTCAATAAATGACTCACTATAGAGTATATTGCTTTTTTCCAGTAGAATAATTGGACAATAACCCATTATGTACTGTTCTTCAAGGTTTAGAATTCATTATACTGGATATTTAGAATACCCTTTGAATATATTATCTCATTTGATCCTTCTAATCACCCTGTGAAGTAGGTGCTATTATTATCCCTATTTTATAAATGAGGATACTGAGGCAAACAGATTAAGTGACTCACCCATGGTTATAAAGCTAATAAGTGTCGTAAATGGGATTAAAACCCAGGCCTTCAGGTGGCTAGATGTCTGAGTGAATAGAGTACTGGCCTTGGAATCAGGAGGACCTGAGTTCAAATCTGGCCTCAGACACTTAACACTTACTAGCTGTGTGACCATGGGCAAGTCACTTAACCCCAATTTCCCTGCCTTCCCCCCTCCAAAAAGCAAAACAAAACAAAGCAAAACAAAAAAACAGACTTTCTTGATTCTAAGCTGTATTGGTAAATGGGAATATCTTTTCCATGCATTAATAGGCCCATGTGAACCACTTGAGTCACATGGAAGCCTGAGTCACCTGAGTCTGTGATAGGAAAAGCTTGCTGAATGGGTGGAGTGGTAAGGGTGGAGCAAAGCTGAGAGGAAGTTGGTCATAGCAGTTAGAGCTGTGGGAGAGAGAGGAAGCAGGCAGAGCACTGAGTGTTTGTTTCTGGGAAGGCCCTAACAGGAGGAAGGTTTGGGGATGGTGGTGCCCTCTGTATTATAATTTTGTATAGATTTCTTTGTTGCTCTGGTGGATTTGGCTTTCTGGTGTTTGAATAAATGTTTTGGTTCTGTCTTAATGTGGAGAGTGTGCTATATTTCGTGATTCAGAATTATGCTAGCATATTCATAGTTGCTGTAGGCTCTGTGAATATTGCATTGGAGCTACATAAGCCCAATACTCTGGCTACTATGCAGTACTGCTTCTTGAAACCAAGTTATGAATTGGTTATATGTGTATATATACATATATGTAAATAAGTATATATACACACATATACATGCATTTGTGCATATGTGTGTTTATACATACATACACATATCCTGAAAAAAGTGCAGATTTGTTGTCAGGATGGCCTTACAGTAGATTGAAATCTTCACCTCGTATGAAATGACTTATTTTCTCCTGATGCTTAAAATAGAATTTTTTGCTGAGTGCTTGTGTCCCAGCTTCTGCCCAGTATGTATTAAGCCAACTTCTCCTAATTCATAAACTTATTCTCCAGGAATGTTAGTTTCAGAAGCTGAAATAATTGGCTGAGGCCACTAGGCTACAACTGAATCTAGTTACTCTAGTGTAACTCCCCCGCCACCTCTCTCCCCCGCCCCCAATGGCCAAAAATCTAGAAAGTCTATGTTATTTACAAAGGAGACTAGGACAGAGAATATGTAAGCATTTACACAATTAGTACCACAAGTGTCATATTTCTCTGCATAATTGTTGCACCTTTTTTTAGTCTAAAAATTGGTTGATGACCTTTCATGGTGTAATAGTCACATGGCATTATTCTGTTCATCGTCCTATTTAAAAGGTGAACAGAGAAACAGTGTATTCACCAGTGGCAGATGAATATACATGTATCTCTCGCACATCGACAGCCTCGAGGCTAGAATTCTCAGCACATGAGCATTGTCGACATATTTCTGAAAACTGACTTGTATAGTTTGTTTAGAGTGCTGCAGTACCCAATGAAGAGCTATTGGTGAAGAGGAACAGGTGGGCAGGCGGAGATGCCATGAATAAGTTGCGTGATATGGTAAGAAAGCCTTGAATCTTCCCAATTTTAATGTATATTCACGAGTATCGCATGTACCTAATCTTGTGCCAAAGACAGTTTAGTAATAAATTATTTTTAAATAATACAGGCACAACTTTGTAATAAAAGCTTCACATAATGGTTGCACCCACTTTTTTGCAAAAAAAAAAATTTTTGGCATAAAACCTGCACCAATTAGGCAGTGAGATACAGTAAGCACATAGGTTCTGTTGTGCAGACTGCTCCTGGTAGGGATGCTTTGCTCTTCATCAGTCATTCAGTGTTAGCTAAACAGTACCTATGCTTCTTGAGGCCTTTACTCCTGTATTCCTCAGTTTCCTTGGCAAGGTTCTTGAATGAGTCAGAGGAGAACCAGGAAGGGAAGAGGTAAGTGCTGTGCCAGCTGGTGTCAAACAAGTTCTCAAGCTGCTAGAGAGCCCTTCAAACATCCTATCAGTAAGGTGAGTGCATGTGCCTGGGCCTCCTCCCCATCTCCACATTATTCTCTTAACAGCATTGCCTTTATTCCAGAAATGTGTTCCTGCTATGTAGAAGATACCAAAGAATTTTCTCTGTTCAGGATTCCCATAATATTGTGGTTCAGAGGTTATGGAGAAGAAGCAAGAGAAATATATACAGGAAAGCCATGTTAATTAATCCATCAATTAATACACACTTATTAAGCACCTAATCTGTGCCAGGCACCATGCTATGTACTGGGGATACAGAAACAAGTCCCAAAGAGTCCCTACTCTCCTACTGGAAGATGAAATATATACACACAGAAGCAAATTAAAAATGTATATATATATAAATGCCATCATCTAGTTCCTTTGCAGATGAAAAAACTGAGACCTCAAAAGATTAAATGACTTAATTAAGGTCAAACAAGCAGTTATAGAGCCAGGATTCAGATCTAAGTTTTCTATCTTTAAATACAGCAGTCTTTTTTCTAACCCACTGTGCAGAGAAATCTAACCCCTCCTCCCTCACAATTAAAAGTCATTAGTGAGCCCTTTAAATACTTAAATGTTGCAGTGTAGGCTGTTTCTGAAAGAGAATGACTCCTGGAGTTATAATGAATCACTTATGCTTTCCATAGTGAAATTCCTAGAAAAATAGGGTTTTCATTTGAACTTACACAATACCTTTTATTAATGATTATAAGATGTTTAGGGGTAGCTAGGTGGCACAGCTGATGGTGAACAGGGCCAGGAGTCAAAAAGACCCATCTTCCTGAGTTCAAATCTGGCCTCAGATACTTTCTAGCTGTGTGACCTTGTGTAATGCCAAGCAAAGGCAACTTCCCAAGGTTCAGAATACCAGCATTAGGTGCTCTCCATTTTATTCAGTGACAAATTAAGAACAGAGAAGGTCAAAACATGACATCATTCAAAATACAGCATTTACTAAGTGGTAAATAAGCATTTACTCCAAGTACTACTCCACCCCAGGACCTTCCATTCATTCAATCAATTACAAAGTCCCTGTTCTAAATACTACTCCACCCCTAGGCTGTACCTTCATTTAGTCCACCACAAAGCCCCTCTTCTCAAATGGAGATTAGTTTCCAACCTAAGTAAAGTACATTCATTTGTTCAACCATAGAACACAAAAAGGTCAAAAGTTCCCCACCCCTGGATCACAATTGAATCTACCCCAGAGTTACATCAAGTTTAAGCACAGCACTTAACACCCAAATGGAGGTCTTTTCTTCATCTTGACACAAGGCAAGTTCTCAGCAATCTTTGTTCCTGGGGAGACAAGGCTTAGCAAGGCCACAAGATACATTGCCAGTCTCTTCATTAATTCATCCTCTGTCTGCAGAACAGTCCTAGAACCCCTGAAAACATTAGCAAAACCCTCTCCCAGGATTTCTGTAAACATACAACAAGAAAATCCTTCTTCAGGGCTTCTGAACCAACAGAAAGGTTCCCAGACCCCTGCAACAACAGCACTGTCCTTCACCAGTGGACAGTATTCACCCTCTGTCTGCAGGACAGTCTCAGGAGCTCTTAGCCAACAGCCAGGTTCCAGGACTTCTTCAACAGCACTGTCTTTCACCAGTGGACAAATCTGGCAAAACAACATCAAAACAGACAGACAAAGTACCAGCAAAACAGCCATGTCTCCTCAGTCCTTGGCAGCTCTGGGGGCAGGTCTCAAAAGTCCAGGGCAATTCAAAGTGGCCCTCAGCAATCCTCTCGGTCTCTCTCTGCCTCCACAAGGGTGCTGCTTCCAAAAAGTTCTTCTGCCTCTCTCTTGTCTCTCCAAATCTACGTCACCAGCTCCTCCCAGTCCAGGACTCTCTTTTCACATCAACAAGTCCATCCCACAGGTGGGATTAATAAGCTCTGGGTTTTAACACAATCAGTTTGAAAACCAAGCCAATACAGGGGTATCTTTATATTCCATTACTATCACACCTTGGACAAGTCACTTAACCCTATTTTCTCAGTTTCTTCATCTGTAAAATGAGCTGGAGAAGGAAATGGCAAATCACTCTAATATCTTTGCCACAGAAACTCCAAATGGAGTTACAAAGAGTTGGACAGGACTGAAAAATGACTGAGCAACAAAATAAGATGTTTAATATAAACCATTTCCTCAAACTCTAACATCTTATCATTAACTAAATAATAATAATAGCTACCATTTATGTAGCACTTTAAGGTTTGCAAAGCAGTTCATATGTATTATCTCATTTTGTTAAATGTTTGATGTTTATTATAGCAAACTTGTTAATTTTAGATTTATGGTAATTTTTAAAAATTGTGCTCTGTATGTACTTTGTAGTACATTGGGGCTCCTTGTTTAATTGATGTGCATAGTATATTCTTGCTCCCTGCATAGATTTTTCTAATAGAGGCAGTGTATAAAGTCCTGAAGAAGGAGTTCAGGAGAGGTGAGTCTTATAGGCATGGTCTTTACCTAACAACTGTGTGTTGTTAGGTAAACCACCCAACTTCAATGGACTTGTTTCTTAAACGGTAAAATTAGAAGGTTGGAATATATTACTTCTAAAGTCCTATCTGACTCAAAAATTGCTACATGAAAAATAATTTTTAAAATTTTAAATTGTTATAAAGGTTTCCAACTTTTTTACTTGAATCATTTCTAGTTTGCTAAGATGAAGCACAGGTTGTGGTCTACTGATAATAATAATTTTGGTTGTTCAATCATTTCAGTCATGTCCTGCTCTTCATGACCCATCGGAGGTTTTCTTGGCAAAGATAGTGGAATGGTTTGCCATTTCCTTCTCCAGTTCATTTTGCAAATGAAGAAACTGAGGCCAACAGGGTTAAGTGACTTGCCCAGGGTCACACAGCCAGTAAGTGTCTGAAGCCAGATTTGAACTCAGGAAGATGAGTCTTCCTGATTTCAAGCTCAGTGCTCTAACTACTGAACCACTTAGCTGCCCCAATAATGATAATCATAGCATTTGTGTAGCACTTTAAGGTTAGCAAAGCACTTTCCTGTATGTTCTGTGATTTGATCAGCCATTGAAAGTGCCCAGAGATAGAAGATGGAATGATGTGTGTGAGAAATAGGAAGCGGACCAGTGTCCCTAGGTTGCAGAGCACATGGAGGGCAGGAAGATGGAAGAAGACTGGAAAGGCAGGGAAAGAGGGGAAGGCTATGAAGGACTTAGGAAGTCCAACAGATCAAAGATACATTTGATGCTGGAAGGAGCACGGTCACTGGGGTTTGATGAATGTGTGTGTGTGTTGGGGGGGAGTATGGGGAGGGGGTGTGGGGGCTGTAGGAAAGCCTGTGCTTTAGGAAAATCAATTTGACAGCGCACTGGAGGATTTATTGGGTTGGAGGGAGACCTCAGGCAAGGGGACCAATCAGCAACTATTGCCATAATTCAGGTATGAGGTGATGGAAACGTGCTCCAAGGTGGTTGCAGTGTCAAAGGAGAGAAGGGGGCAATATTGGAGACATGTTATAAAGGTAGAAACAAGAGGCCTTGACCAACGAGGAACTCAGGAACATTCTTAGCTTTCAAGCCTGGGTCTCTGGGAGGATGGTGGATACTTGACAGTAACAGAAGTTTGGTGGAAAGGAAGTTTGGGGGGAGAGATAGTGTTCAGTTTTGGACATGGTGAGTATGAAATCTATAGGATATACCATTTGAGATGTCTAAAAGGCAGCTGGAGATGCATGACTGGAGGTCTGGAAAAAGATGAGAGATAAACAAGTAGATCTGAGAGTTATTAACGTACAGATGATAATTGAAACCATGGATGATTATGAGATCACCAAGTGAAATTGCTTAAAGGAAGAAGAGAAGAGGACCCAGGACAGCCCTGTGGGACATCCATGACATCTAGTAGGCGTGACCTAGAAAGAAGACTGAGAAGGAGGATAGGGAAGAAGTAGGAGAGATCAGTGAAAACATGGAGAGGAAAAAGGAGAGGAAGATGATCAACAGGGTCAAAGTCTGCAGAGATCAAGAAGGATGAGGATTGAGAAGAGGCCATTAGATTCGCTAATTAGAAGATCATTGGTAATTTTGGAAAGAGCAGTTTGGATGGGATCATTAGGACAGGAGCCAGACTGCAAAGAGTTGACAGTGAGGGGAAAGGAAGTGGAGGCCTATTGTACATAGCCACAAAATGGAAGAGAGACATGGGATAAGAGCTATCAAGGATAGACAGATAAAGTGATGGTTTCTGAGTATGGAGAAGACAAGAGCACATTGGTAGGCAGTGGAGAAGAGCTTAGTAGATAGCTAGAAAACAGAGATTGCAGATAAGTGAAATAATGGGGGTGTGTAATGGGAATGCAAATTTGGAAGATCTTCCCTGCCCTTAGGCTAAAGTGCACCTGAAGCCTGGGGTGGGAGGCTTGTTTTTCAGTAGATACTTTTTGATTGGCCAGTGGGTCCAAAAGGTTGTTACATTCTCTGAGCCAGGAGAAGGTATATAAGCCCTGATGTGTAGCTTTGTTTTGGGGGCTCACTTTGAGAAGTGTTTTGTGATTTGATCTGGATTCTGGGAAGTCGTTGTCCAGAGCGCCCCCCCGCCCCTTTGAAAAACCCAGATGTTGAAAGCCAGATGTTGATTTGGTATGGATGTAATGGCTTGGACAGTTTGGAAATCTGTCTACTTGATCTGTTTCTGTCTTGATAATTCTGTCTGTGTACTTTGAAGTTTGGGGTGCTGACCTTTTCCCCCTGAACGAGGTAAACGATATATGTTTGACTGATTAAAGTAAGCTTGTTAATCCATTTTGAGTTGCTTTCCTTTATCAAAGCAGATCCAAAAACCTGTGGTGGCAGCAAACCCTGAGGACACTTGGGGTGCTTGCTGCTACAGGGTGGTAAAGAGGGCACTGCTGTATGTGTAGAGTTTTGCCTCGGGAAGGAGGACCACCTCTTCACGTGAACGAAGTGTGAAGGAGAGAGCAATGATAAGAGCTAATGTTTCAATATTGCTTACTATGTGCCAGGCAGTGCACTAGGTGCTTTACGATTTTTATCTCAATTGATCCTCACGAACCCTGAGAGGCAGGTGCTATTACTCCCATTTTACAAATGTTAGGATCAATTGAGGTAATAATTACAAAGTGCTTAGCATATTGCCTAAGATATTTTAGCATTATTAAAATGTTAGCTGTTAATGATATTTCCTATATGTCTTTGCATCCCCAGTACCTGACACATAGTAGGCAATTAATAAAGGCATGGTCATTGATTGATATATATTCTTTCATTGCCCTTTAGGTGACCTCTAATTCTGATGGTTTCATCATTAGGGTGTTTTTTTTCTGACCAGAAACTAAATAGCATCACTAGGAGAACCTTAGAAAAGTTGGGATTTTGAAACAGCGAGCAGTTTGGGGGCATTGAAAAGGAGATGCAATTTTCCAAATGTTATCTAGCCTGATCTCATCCCTTTCCTAAATTCCAGGCCCAAGTCAATGTCTAGCTGCATTATCAAGAGCTATGGATTGAAGGCCTCTAGCTCATTAGATAGGTCATTTCTGAAGAATTTACTAAAAGACAGGGGCAAGAATAACACAATATGAGATATGGAAGGGTTGCAATTCGCACTGATGAAACGAAAGATTCATTCACTGAATCCTGAAAATAAACCAGTTAGGTCTGGAGGTATTAGTCCAAGCCACTCTATGGACACAGAAGCCTTACACTTCTTTCTGTCATACTGTATTCTTGCTTTAATACATGCTACACTATTAATACATATTCAGTAGTAAGGTTGGGAATCAGAGAAATAGCTTCCTGTAAGCTTTAAAGGAAGAAGAGAAGAGGACCCGAGTTCAAATTCTACCTTTGATGTTATTACTTGCATAACCTTCAGAGAGCCACTTAATCTATCTAGGCCTGTTTCCTCTTCTATAAAATAAAAAAAGGTTGTCTAGATGAACTCTGAGGTCCCTTGTGGCCTTAAGTCTATGATCCTAGGAAATATTTCATTTCTAAGGATGAGAAACCCCCTGTCTGTCACTTCAAAGAACATAAAGGAAGCTGCAATCTTATCTTGGTGACAGTACCTTTCCACAAAGGGAATTCTGACCGTGTGTCATAAGGCATGTGATAGACAAGTAAATATATGACTGTGTTCTTTTGTATGTTTGCCTTTCCTTTCCTCACTGGTTTAGGAACTTTCTCTTGGTTTAGACTAACATCTCCTTTCACCAGATAAGAGCACGGCAGACCTCTTTCTCAGACTATTAAAGGATTCCAGTTGTGTCTCAAAAGACAGATATGATTCCTTATTGATTTTGGAAATGAGCCTGGCTGCTCTGTAGTCAAAGTGGGGCCAGGACTTCACCATCTTCTGAAAGTTCCCCTCTGTCTGCAAGGAACAAGAAATAGTAAGGAGGCCTTTGGGAATTTGGAGATGTCTAAACTTAGCCCTCACCTTCACCAAAAATTTCCCTACTAGAATTTCAGCATTGTTGCTTTCTTGTTTTCTTCAGATGAAGGCAATATTGCCCAAGGGCAGTATTATATAAATCCTAACTTTGAAGTCAGAGTGCCTAGATTTGAGGTCACTTAACTATCTGTCTTTGGGCAATTAATCAGTTGATCAATTAGAATTTATTAATCACTTACTACGCCAGACATTGTGTTCGGTGCTGGGAATACCGAGACAAAAATGAAATAGCACCTGCCCTGAAGGAGCAACTTAACTTTTCTGGGACTCCTCTGTAAAATGAGGGAGTAACATGAGACAAGCCTTTAGGAATCTTGGCTTCTTTTATGTGATTCCCCTCAGAGGAACATTTATCTGATTATTAGCAGACAAACCTTCCTTATTCCTAGGACTGGTCATATTGTCCATTTGCTACCGTGTTTCCCCGATAATAAGACCTATCCCGAAAATAAGCCCTCCCCTTACTGTGTAAGATTCCTCTAAAATAAGCCCTCCCCTGAAAATAAGCCCTATTGAGATTGCTACTGTAGTGAAGGTGATCCCCTGCGCTACACACTACATTACGGTACCCTCTGCATGCACCGTTTCCCCCCCGTCCCCGTGAAACGCACGCCGCGCTCCGAGCTGCATCCAATCAGAGCTGCAGCAGTGAGCGCGTCATCCTGTTCTTTATTGAATTCCTTATTGAATAAAAGTACATTTTTTTGTTCACATTTACCTGTTTATTAAAATTGCTGTCAATGTTCATTAAAATAAGCCCTCCCCTGAAAATAAGCCCTCTGGTGTTTTTCTGTCCAAAAAAAATTAATAAGACAGTGTCTTATTATCGGGGAAACACGGTAGTAAGATGGCTCTCCTTTGGCCAATGAAATTAAAATATAAGCTTGTAGTTTGAGACCTTCCCCAACCCGACGCCAGCCAATCTTACCATGCTTATCCTTCCTGTGTGTCCTTTATGCTAAAATAGATTTATATGACTCACTGTCCCCATATATGCCTTCAGTCATGGAGTTCTGACTTCTTGGGATGCTTTCCACACCTAGACAACTTCTTGCCTCTTTTGTCTCTCCATTTACATTTATACTCATCCTTTAAAATCCATCTCAGATGCTTCCATCTCCTCCAGGAAGCTTTCCTTGATAGGAATTCATACCTCCACAGTAGTCTAGCCCTGGAGTGTCTCTCTCCCTCAGAATGGAGAAGGTAGAGTGTGGACGGCAACTCCTCCAAGATCCTCCACTGAGAGTTTCCCATTTGCCATCAGGACTTCATGCCCTGAAGCTGGGGACCCTCCCCCACCCCTGCTTTTCAGCTTCTTTTCAAATGCAGTCACCTTCATTCCAAGGTGAGCCCCTAGAAGGCAGAGACTGCCTTTTGCCTTTCTTAGTAACCACTGCATTTAGCACTGGGCCTGAAACTTAATAGGTGCTTCATGTTTATTGACAAACTGATCTCCCCACCCACAATCAGTAATGGGACTTGGGAGGAGCCAGGGGAATGACAAAAGTCTCATTCTTTTCCTTTGGGAACCACTAGGCTACTGAAATCGGGGGTCTGCTTATCTGCAAAGGACTCCAGGGGCACAAGCATTGTTCCACCCTGGTACAGACTGACTGGTTCCTGTTTTGCTTCCCAAGGACACACAGAGAGTCCCTGCTTGGGGTCCAACAACAAATTATGTCAGCTCAGGGAGAGCTTTGTTCTTCACACATTCAGGTCTCCTGCATGCCCTGGGTCCAGTGTTCCTGGAAAATATGGCGATTCAAAAAGAGAAGTTCACTGGACCTCTTACCACTTCTAAATCAGAGACTCTATGATTCTCTATTTCACCCAGCCCCTTCTATAGGTGCTTGGCACCTATACACAACAGGTACTTTAAAAAATGTTATATGAATACGTGACTTTTGGGAAGGGGGTGTTAAAAAAAGAAAAACAAGATAAATAACTGAAATCATACCATTCTGAATTCTTTGAAACTGATATACCATCTTAGCTTTAAATATAGTAAAATGTATATATACTAAACAAATATTGTGAACAATTAAACTAAACAAACTATACGATTGCTATTAAAATATAGGAAATAAAGTCTGAGCATACCAGAAATGCTTAATAAATATCTGAATAGTAATATGATTCTTACATAACTTGTGACTTTCTTAAGGTGAACCCCTTAAGAATGAGATAACACAGACCTCATTCATTCTGGGGACAAGGATAGCCCTCAAAACATCTTTTAGGGTTTAAGATTTGTTTTGGCTCACTGCCCCCATGCGGAGCTTCACTAGGGAAATATCATATTCTAGAGGTGTAGCTTTTGCTTTTAGCCCAAATGTGGGTAAAAGGGGTTTACTCAACGTGGCAAATGCATGCAAGATGTGGGTTAGCTTTTATTTAACCCCATAGAAAATGTGTAAAATGAAAAGCACTCTTTGGAGCCCATAAAGTTATTTTTGTCATTAAGTCATGTTGGACTTTTTGTGATCTCATTTGGGGGGGGCGGTTTCTTGACAAAGGTACTGGAACGGTTTGCTATTTCCTTCTCCAGCTCATTTTACAGATGAAGAAACTGAGACAAACAGGGTAAAGTACTGCACCACCTAGATGCCCTATGAACAGAAAAATCCATAAAGCACTCAAATAATCCATCAGTTTCACACGGAAGAGAACAGAATTTAGGATTATTATTGGGGAATTGACTATCTTGTTAGTCTCTTTCCCACAAAGGATTATAGAATTCCTTCTCTGAAGACTGGAATATAGTACTGAACTGTTATTTAGATCCCTCTTAGAAAGTAAGCATACTTTGGGGGTTACTAAACTTGTAATCCCTTCCATCCCTGACCGGCACTGTGTATGTAACTAATGGTTTTCGTCTTCTAGCTCGGGTGCTACATGAGGACCCTGGGGGAGAGATGTAGCAGCCTGACTTTGGGATAGAAGAAGACAATTACTCAGTAAACTGCCTACTGAAAAGCAGAAATGCAAGAGAAATGGGGAGAGAGGGAGAGAGAGACAGAGACAGAGACAGAGACAGACAGAGAGTCCTTCCCCCTGAGTCCCAATCATTTCCCCATCTTAAAGGCAGCCCCGTTAAAGGGATTCCTCGTGTCCTCTAACCAGGATTATAACGGGTCATCCACGCATGGTCCAAGGGCTCTCCAAGGCATTGCCAGGGATCTTTTACAGCCTCTGTAACAATAAAGGTTGTGCTCTGGACTTCGTAGTTAACTGCGGAGTTCCCTTGGGTTGGAAGGGCTGGGCTGGAACCCCTACTCTGTCACTTCTTTGTGGGCCCTTGAGCTTTCTGGGCCTCAGTTTCCAAATCCGTACAATGACTGCCAAGATGGCTAAGGTACCTTTCAGCTCCCCAGATTTCAATGAAACTTTATATAGCAAACTTGTACTTTCACTTCCTCTTCCAGGAGCTCAGTTTCCTCGCTATAAAGTGGGAGTGGCTGGGCCAGACTCCTTGCAGCTTCCTTTGAACCCATTTTTTTTTTTTTTTTTTGCAGGGGTGCGGGGAGAATCCTGGAAGGCTGAACGGAGGAGGGGATTCCTGAACTAAGCCTCGAGGGAGGGGAGGATTTTGGCCGGCACAACAGGAGGCAGGCACGGCCCAAGGAAACGCCCGGAGGCCATCACGGCGGGAGGAGAGTAAGGGCTGGCACCAGGTTCTAGGAGCCTTGAATGCCTGCATCCTTTCGAATCCATCCCGTACTGTCAGGCGCAGAGAAGGGAGGGAGCCCGGCCCGGGAGGGAGGGGAACGACGGAGAAACTGCCCAGCTGTGCTGGCACCCCCTCCACAAGTGACCACTTCCAAGCAACTGGCCGCGTCACCCGGGCAGCATCCAGGGAGCCGCCCCGCCCGACCGGCTGACGCAATTGCCACCTGGTCCAGGACCCAGAGGGGAGGGGCCCGCCTCTTTCCGGGACGTCCAGTCCCATTGGGCCGCCCCGAGGGAGTGACGTGTGGGCGTCCCGCCCCCTCTCGCTAGGCAGCCCCTCTCAGGGCCGGCCCCGTCTCCGTGGCGCTCCAGGTGCTGACGTGTCCGGCCAGGGGGCGTGGCATTCTAGCCCCGCCCCCTCCCGCCCCCGCCAGGTCGAACCATTGCGCGCGGGCAGACGGGGGCGGGCTGGCCGGAGTCTCGGCCCAGCCTATAAAGGAGGGGAGGCGCTGGACTCCTCGAGCGGTCCGGCCGGAGAACAGAGAGCGGGGACCTTCCCGGGAGGAGGTGAGCGACTGGCCGGCCGCCCCCCGGCTTCCCTCCGCTAGGGGGAAATGGTCTCCATCGCGCACGCGCACAACCCTCCTCGCAGCTCATGGCCAGACCTCTGTGCGCAGACACACGCGCCTTGTCCACACGGGCTCCGTCCACGTAGATGGGCACGCGTGTGCCCGGACACCCTGCCAGCTTCCTTTCCCCTCTCCAGTTAAGCGGGTTGGGCTGCTGGGCATAGGGTAGGCAGTGAGGTCAGGGGGCGACGGCCAGGGAATAAGCACGAATTAAGCGCGTACTGTATGTCAGACAAGCTCTGTAGCCAACATCTCCTTTTGAGCTTGGGGATGGGGGAAGGTCAGGGGGCTCCGGGGTGGATGACGGCTTGCCTTGGCCGGCCAGAGGTATAAAGGGATTGGGGAGGGGGAGGTTAGAAGTGGAAATTGGGCTGGGGGAAAGGGTGGTGATGATCAGAAGCGAGCTCAGGGTGGGCATCGGCGGCCAGGGGGCTTCCGATGAAGCTGCCTCTGGCTGGTGGGTCGGAGAGCCCAGTTGATTTCTACGTGTATGTTTCTTTCATTTTAAAGCTTTATCCTGGAGGGAGGCGAGGAGTGGTCGTTGATGATGTTTCTTAGGTGAGGTCTGTGCTTGGAAGGAAGAATGGAAGGGAAGGGGGTCGTGCATCCTGGACGTGGGGCTTTGCTGATTTTGTATCAGGTTTGGGCCAAAACCGTGTCAACCCTGTCAATAGTGTATAGGAATTCGGCGAATGACATACTGATGGTATTTGACTGATTTTATAGGGATATAATTACATAGTACCTTTGGCTTAAGGAAGTGCTAGGGAGATTTATTGTGTGCTTTGGGGGTGGGGTGAAGACTGTTGAGTTGGAAGAAACTGAATGTAATTGTCCAAGTCTTATCCATTAGTCATTTGGCTCATTTAGCAGTGACCAAGAAATGCTTCCTAGAATATGTTGCCAAGCATTTACAGGATCAAGTATCCTTGTCAGTTCTCCAGCAATAGTTTTCAAAACAATAAGGGCTTTTACCTTAGCAAATGATTGCCCAAGAGAATTTTGACTCGTTTTCATATTTAATGTCATTTTTCCTGCTTTATCTTTTATAACAACTTTTTAAAGTCTAAATACTTACTGTATGTTGGGTACTGGTGATTATTTAGTAATCACATACCACTTCTAAAGGAAATAACTTTATAATACTTTCTAAAGGAACAGACTACTCAAGCTCTCTGTGAGAGACAAATATTTATCGGAAGGTGTCACAACTTTTGCTTTTGTGTTTGTGGAAGCTGGTTTAGAAACAAATATAATATTAACAAGAGAGGTACTAGACCTCCTTTCCATAGTCCAGCGGATGGCTCTTTTTTCTGAGTCTTTGCTTGAGGATAGGGTTAGGAAGGGGTGACTCTTCTCTCCTTTAATTGGATGTGTCTTGACACTGTCACTTGGCCATGTGGTGATGAATCCTTTGCCTATGGCAACTGATGGAACCAAAGGAAGGTAAAATTTCACAGGTTAAAAATAGACATTAGGAAAAATAAGTAGACATTAGGTTTCTTGACTGTATCAGATCTTGTCCTGATTTTAGCAACTGTGTCATATTTGTTTTTAATCTGAAAAGCAGAGTTCTAGAAATCAGAGTTGCAAAAAGTTTCTTCTGATGGAGGTGTCTCAGAAACTTTTTAGAAAGAGTACTATCACTGACCACATATTATCTATGTGACCTTGTGGAAAATTACTTATCTGTAGTCATGCTACCATGAATGTATCCAGTCTCATCTGATATTAGAAGCTAAGCAGAGTATAGGGCTTGATTAGTATTTGGATGGGAAAAAGTAGTTGGCTTCAGTTTCCTTATGTATAAGAAAAGGGATTTGGACAGAGCTCAATAGTCCCAGCCCTAGTTTGACCTATATCTTCTGCATCATCTTCAGAGTAATTATCCAGAATCCGCTTTTAGGAAAGCACTTTATGCAGGCCAAAAGTTTCATGGAGTAACTCTCCTGTTTGTTGCTGTTTGTTGCCAAATGCTTGTATTTCAATGGAATTGAAAGGAGTTCGTAAATGGAAGGGAAAATAATTTTTATAGTACTTTCTGTGTTTCAGAGTGCTTGATGGAAATGCAAAGACTAGTGTTATGTTTGTGAGAACTATTATATAATAGCTGTCTCTTAGGAATAAATTTAAATCTGTGATCCCCAAAAGTAGGGGTATTCCTTTATTCATATAGCTTTGAAACCCTCTACATCGTCTTTCACAGAATCCCAGAATTTCAGAGTTGGAAAGGAACTCCATGCAATCAAACAATACCCGAATAAGAATCCTTTCTGACAAACCTTTGTTTGAAGACCTTCAGTCAGGGGAAACTGAACCAGCCCATTCCATTTTTGGACAGTTGTAATTAGATTACTGTGTTTTCCCTCATATTCATCTTAAGTTTCCCTCTTTGTAACTTGTGTCTATAGCCCACTGGGCTAGAAGAACAAATCCAGTCCCTGTCTCACTGCATAGAGAGAGCTAGCATGTCTCCTCTCTTCCCACCCCCAAGTCATCTTTTCTTCAAGCTGAACCTTCTGTGTTCTTTGAACTGAGCCTCATATGGCAGGAATTCATTGTCCTTAACCATCTTCCAGCTTGTCAGTGCCCTTTCTGAAATGTATCCAAGACTAAAAGCCATACTTTTTGTCCATGACAGTACATGAGGACTCTCCCTTCCTTGTTCCTGGATGCCTGGCTTCTCTAGTATTTGGGTTTTCTCCCATCAACTTCTTTTCATTTTCTTGACCTTATAGAAATCAGACTCATGATGAAAGACACTGTATTGTTGGCCATTGTCTCCATTACTTGGAGCATCTTATCTTATGCCCTCCTTAAACTCCCCCCAAAACACAGGGCCAGGACAAAGAGTAGGCATTCTTCTTGGTCCTCTTATATCTAGCAGACTACCTCTGTTCCCTTTGATGCGCAAGCATCTCGCCCTTTGAGGTTCACTCCATCTAGATCCTGATTTTAGTTGTCTTTGAGACCTTCTTTCTTAAGGAGTTTAGTACCTGACACTCCATATTGTTCTTCCCCACTACCATGGGACCCTTACTTGGGGACTTCAGTATCTATTCAATATCTGTTGATGACTTCAGCATCTATTAATGGCCCTTTAGATACCTCTGACTTCTCAGTTTGTCAATCTCTTCAGAGCTTAGGACTTGTAAGTTTTCTTTAGCAATGCTATATGCACATAGCAGTGTTTAATATGTTTGATCTCAAAATCGGTCATAACATTCCTACTTTAAGCCATCATCTTATGACTCTCCATTTTCATGAAACTCCTCAAAAAAGCCACAAGGATGATAATAACCTGTATCTAGTACTTTAAAGTGCTTTGCATATTTTCATCCTGGGATTTCCAATTCTTGTCCTTCCATTCAGTCCCAAATCCCTGGCAGACTGGCTTCTGACCTTATCACCCAGCTGAAGCTGCCCTTTCTGTGTTTCCCACTGGTCTCTTAATCCTATGACCTTTTGTCATCCCACTTCTTTTGCAGTATTTAGTACTGTTGACCGCCCTCTTTGGGACACAGATCCAGCAGTGGTATTGGGTTTCTGCTGTCATTACCTTTTCTAGATGTTCTCTAACCCTACTTTAATATGTTTGAAAAATTGCTACAACTCTTAGTGTGCAGGCTCCATCCTCCTCCATTTTAAAAGTCATGACATTTGCCTGTCTCCACTACTGTGCTTCTTCTTTTACCTTCCGTCTTTCACAGATCGCTCATAGTGACTTGATGATCCATTCTGCTTGTTCTTTTAGTAATTTATAATGTAACAAATCATTGGACCATAGATTCAGAACTGAAAGAGAACTTTCAGAGGTCATTGAATTTTAGGGTGAGGACAATGAGGCCCATAAAAAGTCAGTAGTTTTCCCAAGGCTTCACATATTAAGTGGCAGGGAAAGAATTTAAACCCAGGTCCTGTGGCCTCAAAGCCTGCACAGTTTCCAGCTTAGTACCCTGCCTTCTCTGGACTTAGTGACTTGAATTCATCATAGATAACTAGGTGCTCTTACTGTCTCTTCACTTATCTTGGATGCCAGCTCTGTTATCCATTATTCTTCTTTTCTTTCCAGTTCAGAGATCACCTTGGCAGAGAAAGAAATAAAATACGAATTGATCAGTTTTGTCTTCTCTATCAGTTATCATCCTGTTCTTTTTCCCATCCATCTCTTTGCCTTGTTTTAACTTAAAAGAGCTTTCCTTGTTACCCTTACCTTTTCTCCCCATCCTTACCTTATTCTTAGCATTAGCACTCCTGACACTTGTTATGTGATTGAGCCATGCATTGTATTCATCGTCCATTATCACTATTCTTGTTTCCATTTTGTCCATACTGTTAAAAATTTAACTTGGCTAGTGGGTACCTTTTGCATCCATATAAGTCTTTAGGTACTATTTCTTTTGTATCTTCAGATTTTCATTCTGGAGAGCTTCTCATCCTTTCTGGGCTGATTCTCCATTTGGAATTCTAGTATAGGAACACCTATTCTTTGGAATCCTTTGAAATTTTCAAAATCCAGGGTACATGTCAAATTATGCCTGACTTTCCTACCTTCTGTTACAAATTATATAAGGTGTAAGAAGGAGCACATCCCCCAAGGTTTCCATCATTTACATGCAAACAACCTGTTCCTCTTTGTTTTAAGAATTAGAGCCAGAAAATAATTTTCTTTTGGATGTTCCTCCATCTTTTAGAGGAGGAAATTATCTTTTAAGTCAAGTCAACATTTTTTCTGCTTTTGGCAGAGAAAGAATTGCTATAGATGTCCAGATGATTGGCATCTCTTACCTATATGTGCAGAAATATTTAGAGTAGATTTTATTCCATCAGAGAATTGGAAAGTAAAGGGGTGCCCATGAAATGGGGAATGGCTGAACCAAATACTGTATATGAATATAATAAAGTACTGTTAGGCCATAAAAAATGACGAAAGGAACAATTCCAGAGGAACCTGGGAAGACTTATATGAAGGGATGCAGAGTGAACAGAACTAGAATCATTTATACAATAACAATGCGGTAAAGACAAACAGTTTTGAAAGACTTAAGCACTCTAATCAGTGTATTCACCAGCCATAATTCCAGGTCAGCATTGTAGCAGTCTGTCCACCACTCTGGCAAGGAGATGATGGTTGCAGCATGCAGAATGAGACATATTTTTGGATATGGCTAATGTGAGAACTTATTTTTCTTGATTTTGCATATTTGTAAGAGGAGTATTCTTTCTGCTCTCTTCCATTGGGTGTAGAGGTGGAGAAGAGAAAATGAATTTTGTTAATTGAAAAAAATTAAATTTGGTTTTAAAAAATAATTGGAGTCTCTCCTTATTCTTTTTTTTTTTTTAACATGTGCACTTTTATTTGAACTCGTCTTAAGTCTCATTCTTATATCATATCTCTGTGCCAGAACTTGTGATTTTTTCCCCTATCTCCTCATCCATTTTCTCCTCCTGTCCTGGTGGTCTCTGTAGTACTCTCTACTGATAAAACTGCTTCTCTTTTTCCTAACACTCATCTTCTCCGTAAGACATGGCCTACAGGCCCTTCCCACCACTATCTCTCCGAAGGCTTGTTTTCCTTCCAGGCACAGCTCAGGGGTCACCCATTCCATTTAGCCTTCCCTGGGCCCTTCTCCCATCCTTGTTCTCTCTTATGTCAGGATTTTTTTACGAGTATGTCTTTTACTGTGTAAGGCACCTAATACACCTAAACCCCACCTCCTTAAAAAAAATCTATCCTGTTTGCTTTGAATTAGGTATATTCTTCCAGAGTCCCCTCCATCAAGGGTAACTGAAATGGGTAGGTGTTGTCCGGGTGGGTGTGTCTGGAGGATGGGGAAGGAAGCCTGTTCCAATGGAGAGCTGCTTCACTTCAGTTCCCTTCAGCAGGTGTCCCTTCCTCTTATCTCTTCCTGGGTGATCTGCCCTGTGATAACAGCTGTGTAGTCACTGCACTGCTCCTGACAGGGTAAACAGCTGTTTGCTCTTCAGTGCTGGGAGTTCCCTCCTTGGGAAGAGCCTCACACTGGTTTCATAGTTCCAAGTTTTTAGATATCTTCTCCCTTTCTTCCTCTTTTGTGTTCTTCTACCCTCCACTCAGGTCGGAGTAGGACTTCAGTGGAGGTTTAACACCCCTCCCCCTCCCCCAAGTCTATGCAAGGTGTAGTATGAATACAGACAAGGGATCATCCCACAGTGCCTTGTGGACTTTCACAGACCATCCATGTATACTTTGAAAATTATTTTTTATGATGAAAATAATATTTTTCTTTGTAACTTGCATGTTTTCTATTTAGTCGTCTGATTTCTTTAGCATGAAAATGGTGCCTTTTTAAAGTGACTTTTTTGAATGAAGTTTTGTTTTATGTTTCCTTCTTATTGTGGATACAGAAACATAAATGACACCTAGAAAAAACCCAGTTCTCTGTAAAATTGCTTAGAGCTCCATTCTTTTGTCAGGAAATGAGAAACACTTGCAAAGTCTTGTTGATTCTACCTCCATACGTCTTGTAGAGAGGCAGCAGCAGGTAGTGGAGAGCACTCTGGACTTGGCATCAGGAGGAACTGGGTTTGAATCTTGAGGATTCAGGCATCTGTTCACTGTGTGACCTAGGTCAAGTCATTTACTCTCTCTGGGCCTTGGTTTTCTCATCTTGCTAAAATGGGAGAGTTGGACTCATTGGCCACTTATACCCCTTCCTGTGTTAGATCTATGACCCTAAGATCCCTTCTCTCCATGCACTTAGGCCTGAGCCTAGGTCACATCCTCATTGCCTTTTTCCCCCTCTTTTTATTCCTTATTTCTAGTTTCTCTTTTATCTCATCTGCCCTTCATAGCCAGTAAAAGGATCTTCTTAAAACACTGGTCTGAAACCCAGAATCCAAACTCCTTAGCTGTCACTGGAAGCTATCCACACTCTGGCTCCTTCTCACTTTGTTAGACTGATTGTAAATTCCAGCCATAGTAAGTGGACTGCTCCATATTCCCAGAAATCCACAGGGCATTCATTCCCTGTGCCCTCTTAGAAGTTCTCCCTAAGGCCTGGCCTACTTGGCCCTTCCCTCTGCTATCTCTCTGAAGGCTTGTTTTCATTCCAGGCACAGCTCAGGGACCACCCTTTCCATTTATCCTTCCCTGGGCTCTTAGGGTGTCGGGGTTAGAGTTTATAATTTTCATTCTTATGTAGCTATCTAGCATCTTAGTTTATTGTCAATTAGAAACACATCCGGTACTGATGATAATGGTCCAATGGACCTCTTGTTATTTGTGATCCTATTTCCTTTATCTGCTGGTTTGTTCTATCTCCACAGCTTAGAAAATGGTGCCTTTTGTTTTCCTGTCACTGTCATTTGGGGGGTTGGGAATCTCCACCTTCCCCATTGAATCCTTCCTCGTGGCAGAAGCCTTATAGCACTGCCGTCCAATTCAGTGACTGCTTCTGGCCATATATGCAGGATTCTGCCTTGGTAGCTTCCTGCCTTCTGGAGGGAGGGATGGTTCATTATGGGTTCGCTGGGAACTTTGGTAGATTTTCAGTTACTACACTGGTAATTGAAGGAATTTAGTCAAGTTAGTGAAAATAAAGCGGTATTTTTTTCCTATCCAAGTTCACAGTCCTTTCCCTCCTTGAAATCTATCCATGAAACCTTGATTTAGCTCACCCCGCTAATTCTACAGGTAAGGATACTGAGGCATAGTAAGCAAAGTGAGTTGCTCAAGGTCATACAAGTATTAAGTAGAAGAGACATTTCCATGGGCATCTACTTTGTTTCCAATTCTTTTGCTAAAAAGTGCAGCTATAATATATTTTGGTGCAAATGGGGCCTTTTTCCCCCTATCCTTGGCCTCCATGGGGTTATAGGCCTAATAGTGGAATCTCTGGGTCAAAGGGTATGGACATTTTATTTACTTCACTTGCATGATTCCAAATTACTTTACAAAATGACCGTAGTGCTTCACAGTTCCCCAGACAATGCACAAGTGTGCCCATCTTCCTAGTATTCCTCCAGCACTGGTGATTCTCATTTTGCCAGTTTGCAGAGTGTGTAGTGAACCTCAAGGTTATTAAGATTTGCATTTATCTTATTATTAGTGATTTGGAGCATTCTTAAATAAAGTTGTTAATAGTGTGCAGTTCTTTTGAAAACTGTTCATATCCTTTGACCCTTTATCCATTGGGGAAAGTTTCATTATTTTCCTTTCATCTTATAGGTTGTTAGTTTACAGTTATGACATTTATACAAAATATATGGTGTCTGAAAGATGGAAACTAATTGCTTTAATGTGTTTTTAACACAGCAGTTACTTACATTTAGTAGAACAAAATATTGTGTCTTGCAGATGAAACATATAATTATTGTTAATGATTCTTCTCTTTCATCCTTACAGTTAATAGCTGTTACATCCTTTTTATTAGAAGACTTGGAAACTGAAACATGAATGTGAATGACCTCAAGTGCCGGTTGTCCCTGGCTGGGCAGGATCACCTGCTACAGTTCTGGGATGAGTTGGAAGAAGGCCAACAGCATGAACTTTATGAAGAACTACAAGCTATTAATTTTGAGGAGCTGAACTGCTTTTTCCAAAAGGCCATGGAAGGATTTAATCAGTCCTCTTGTCAGGAGAAGGTAGATGCTCGGATGGAGCCTGTTCCTCGAGAAGTATTGGGCAGTGCCACAAGGGACCAGGAGCAGATCCAGCACTGGGAAAGGGAAGGTATTTAGCGTGTTGTAAACTTTTACAAGACTGGCACTTAAGATTTAATAAAGTTGCTGAAAGCAGCCTAAACAGAATAGGTGAAGTCAGTCTAGTCTGATACTGACTGAATTCTGCTATTTCTGAGAAACCAATTGCCCAGCCATTTGTTCTTGTAAAATCTACTACTTAAACTAGGCATAGGAACAGCCTGGCTTAATGGATAGAATGCTGGACTTGAAGTCAGAAGATCTGAGTTCAAATCTCCCTTCTAACATATAGTAGCTATGTGATCCAGGGAAAGCTTCTTAACCTCTGTTTTTCTCAGATAATTCTCTAGGACTTCTCTTCTGTGATTTCCTACCCTAAGAGTTTCCCATGCTGACCAAATCACAGTTCCTTATGTAAAATCCTAATGCTTTTTGAAAAAGCCAAATGTAGCCCAAATGGCTAGGGAAGTCCCTTGAACCCTGTAATACCAGACACTGCTGTAGTCCTTGTAAGATCACCTGGCCTCTTGCTTGGCATTAGAAGTTTTCATTTTGGTTATGTCCCTTTTTGTTACCTGCCTCTTTTTTTCTGCTAATTGTTTTAGCTTTATAGAGAGAGGGGCAACCACCATGCCTTATAGCAGTCATGTTAAACTCAGATAGAAATAGGGGCCAGCAGTTATTTGCATTCTAATAGAAAAAAATACCGAGTCTTGCAGATGAAACTTGTAATTATGGTTAATAATTCTCTTTCATCCTTAGACTTGGAATACATAAGTATATGTATATGTTATGTATATATGCATACACATATACATATGTTACATATAATACATACAACACATGTGAGATATATGTATATATCCTTATACAATCTATGGGGATCCTTGCAGCTGTATATTGACTTAGAAAACTGCATATCAACATGATTTATGATCTATTGCATTTTTATTTACTTTGTTAAATATTTCCCAGTTATATCTTAAATCTGGTTTATGCTGCATTCAGAGTATTGTGACCTGAGTGCTGTGACTAGGGGTCCTACCAGCAGTGTGTTTGACACCTCTGCCTTTGAGCCCTTGGGTTTCCAGTGGCCGCCTTTGATGACACTTGGGGCTCTCTCACTAAGGTGTGAAACAGTAGCTTCCAAATGGGTGTTTCAGATATCTTCAGAGAGTACCTTGAGTCCCAGTCTTAGACTCTGTGGGCTCTTATTTACACATATTGATTTTAAAAGGACCATTACTGGAAGGCAAGACTTACACAGCATGTTCCCTTCCCCTGTTGAAAATATCTTGTGATAGTAAAAGACTTTACAGTTTGTAAGTTCATTTTTTCATCTGATCCTTGCAACAACCTTGCTGTCCCCATTTTACAGATGTGAGAATTTGGGACTTAGCCATGGTTTCACAGTTAGAAATGCCAGGAATGGGATTTTAATCCAGATCTTCTTTTTTATTTTTTTTTTTATTTTTTATTAAGCAATCAGGGTTAAGTAACTTGCTCAAGGTTACACAGCCAGTTATTTCTGGGTGTGGTGCTGAGTGTCTGAGCCCGGGATTCGATCTCCAGGTCATCCCAACACTGGAGCCGGTACTCTTACTCGCTGTGCTACCTGGCCGCCCCTTAATCCAGATCTTCTAATTAGAAATCATTGTTTTTTTTATGCTACATCACACTGCTGCTGTCCCTCAGTTGTGGCTGCTTGTGATTTAAAGGGATCACTTGCCTCAAGGCCCAGCTGTGAAGTCAGGCAGATGCAAGAATTTATCAGTATCAATATGTGTGGAGTAAGGTTATCTCATGCTCTAATCCAGTCAGTCTTTCTGGAATGAAAATGGCATTGCTCTTTTTAGGACCTAAAAGCATCTCCTGCTTTGGCCTCATCATTGAGAATTGAAGTATAAAAGGAATGGAATGCCCAAGTGTCAGGTTGTCCTGATAGGAGAACCAGTGTTTGGTGTGTCCTTTTTACATTCTTATGTTAGAGAATTGAGAGTGATGTACAGCTTTGTTTTACAACAGAAAAATTAAACAGGTACAACTCAAGTCTGCTCTTGACAGAGAACCTGTGTATAATATTTATTTATAGTTTAAAAGGACTGGGGACAGTGTTCAGTTTTGAAATTGCCCATACATTTCTGTGTTACTGAAACTACCCTGTGTTTGAAAGTTGGCTTTAACAAAGTGACATGTAGTATATTTTCAAAGGGAAAGAAAGTTGCTTATGTGAGGATTGAAAAAGGATTTCATTAGGTATATTTGTTTTTAGAAATTTTTAGATAGTATATTTTTAATAAAGTGAATGTTTATAGTGGTGTCAGTTTTAAAGCAGTATACAAGAACATACAGTCTTTTTGTTTTAGGCTTATTTATAAATATGATTAATTAAGAAATAGGCAAGGATCTTTTAATTTTTCAAATTTGTTATTTGTTTTTTTAAAATTCTTTGTTTTTAAATTTTGAGTTCTAGATTTCATGCCTTCTTCCCAGCCCTCACCTGTCCACTGAGAGGACAAACAATATGATGTCAGTTATACATATGAATTCATATAAAACATGTTTCCATATTAACCATATTGTAAAACAAAGCAAAAAAAAAAAGAAAATGAGAAAATTATACTTCATTTTGCACTAGGAGTTCATCGATTCTCTCTCTGGAAGTAGATAGCATTTTTTTTTTATCATGAGTCCTTTGGAATTGCCTTAGTTCATTATATTGATCAGAGTAGCCAAGTTCTTCACAGTTAATCATAATTACAACATTGCTGTTACTGTGTGCGGTGATCTCTTGGTTCTTCTCACTTTACTTTGCATCAGTTCATATAAGTCTTGCCATGTTTTTCTGAAACCACCCTCCCTACTCTTCCACCCCACTGCCCCCATCATTTCTTATAGCATAATAGTACTTCATCATAATCATATGCCACAACTTGTTCATCCATTCCCCAACCGGTGGGCATCCCTTCAATTTCCAGTTCTTTGCTGCCACAAAAAGAGTTGCTATAAATATTGTTGTGTATATATAGATCCTTATCTTTTTTCTTTAATCTCTTTGGGATATAGACCTAGTAGTGGTATTGCCGGATCAATGGGTATACACAGTTTTATAGCCCTTTGGGCATAGTTCCAGATTGTTCTTCAGAATGTTTGGATCAGTTTTATTGCTATACCAACAGTTTGGTTAATATACCTATTTTCCCTCAAGCCCTCTAGCATTAGTCATTTCTGATAGGTGTGAGGTAGTACCTCAGAATTGTTTTAATTTACCTTTCTCTAATCAGTAGTGATTTGTTGTTGTTGAGTCATTTCAGTCATGTCCTACTCCTCATGACCCCATTTGGGGTTTTATTGGCAAGATATCCTTGCCAATGAATGGAGTGGTTTGCCTTTTCCTTCTCTAGTTCACTTTATAGACGAGGAACTGAGGCAAACAGGGTTAAGTGACTTGCTTGCTGATGGTCACACAACTACTAAGTGTTCGAGGCCAGATTTGAATCTTCCTGACTCCAGGCCTGGCATTCTATCTCCTGTGCCACCTAGCTGACCAGTTAATAGCGATTTAGAGATTTTTTCATATGACTTTATATAGCTTCGATTTCTTCTTCAGAAAACTGACTTTATATCCCTTGACCATTTATCATTTGCAGAATGGCTCTTATAAATTAGACTCAGTTCTCTCTCTATATTTGAGGAAAAAGGCCTTTACTAGAGAAACTTACTGTAAAATTTTTTGATTATTATTTCATTGAATATTGTACCTTTTAGTAAAATGTAGTTTCCCTGATTATCTCTTTCAGATAGGGCTGTTTTTACTTTTGCTACCCCTGCCTTTTTTACTTAACTGAAATATAATAGACTTCACTCCAGCCCCTTATTTTAATTCTTTGTATGTCTTTCTGTTTCAGATGTTTCTCTTGTAAAGAACATATTTTTGGAATCTGGTTTCTAATCCATTCTGCTATCCACTTCTGTTTTATGGGTGAGCTCATCCAATTTACATTCACAGTTATGATTATTAACTGTGTATTTCCCTCCATTCTATTATCTTCTATTTATCCTTTTCTCTTCTTATGCTGACCCTCCTCAAAAATCTTTTGCTTATGACTACTGCCTCCCTTTATCTGCTCTCCCTTTTATCAGCCCCTTCTCCCACCTTCTCTCTCTTCCCCCATCTTTTATTCCCCTTTTCTTCTATTTCTCTATTGGGTTAGATAGATTTCTATGCTCAGCTGAGGGAGTGCATATATACATACACACATGCATACATGTGTATATATATATATGCATGCATGCATGCATGCTCTTCCTTGGGTACCTCTTTTATGTGAGACAATTTACCCCATTCTACCTTTCCCTTCCCCCTTCTCTCAGTGCCTCCCTTTTTCTTACCTCTTCATTTTTTTTTGAGAGCAGCTCAATATAATCAGCTTACACCTGTGCCCTTTGTCTATGTAGATTCCTTCTAACTGCCCTAATAATGATAAAATTCTTAGGAATTACTTGTATTATCTTCCCATATAGGAAGGTAAACAGTTTAACTTTATTGAGTACCTTATGATTACTATTTCATGTTTGTCTTCTTAGTCTTCTCTTGAGTTTTGTGATTGAATATCATATTTTCTATTCATCTCTGGTCTTTTTGTCAAAGATACTCAAAAGTCCTGTATTTCATCAAATATCAGTTTTTCCCCCTGAAGGATTATATTCATGGGCAGGGACTTCTTAACAGTATTGTAATGTTCCTTGCAGATGATTATATTCAGAGAAGTACATTCCTAACCATTGACTAGGTCCCAGGGAGATGTGTTGAAAGCAGTCTTTTTTCAAGAGAGGGTAAGGTATAATAACTATGATATGATTGCTGTTAACCCCAAGTTAGAAAATTATTAATTAGTAAATGAACAGTTTTCTTTGTGTTTGAGGTCTTTTTTTTAATGTTCATCAACTCTGACAGTCAAGCTTATGGAAAATATTTAGAAAAATAGTCAGAAACTCCTCTTATAAGACTGAAAGCTTGAGATGGAATTAGTGGACTAGGAAGAGTGAATGTTTCACATTCATGAAGAGACTTACATATTGAGAATATATTTATATAAATACTTTCAGTTACAAAATGCAAAAGTAATCCTGGATGCCTCATTCTAGTGTTTCTTGGATTTGATTGGCTTTTTCCTTTTCTGGATGGATAGCTTGTGCTCCCAAGTCCTTCATCTCAGGTTGCTGATAAATGAAATGAAAAACCTCTAGCTATCTCACTACACCACCAGCACTAGTGTTCAAACAAATGTCTGAATTTGTATGTGTTTGAGGTAATGTAGTCCAAGCAGGAAGTTATTCAGGAAGCATTTGACCTTTGGAGCATCATTATAACTACTCAGCACTGTTTGCCATAGAAGTGTTCAGGAAGGACGTCCAGATTACGCATTGTCTGTGATGGCTGCACAGAAGTGGAGAGAGATATATGCTGTACCCTAGTTTGGTGTCTTGTCCTAAGACTGCAAGAGCACAGTATTCAAGCTGTCTTGATGAGTGAGAAAATTGATAGATGCAAAAGAGAAAGAAAGCAGTCTCTCTTTTTTTTTAAATTCTAAGAAATCACAGCAGTTTCTACCTATAGCACTTTCAGTTTTA
This sequence comes from Petaurus breviceps papuanus, assembly GCF_028583685.1. Classification (NCBI taxonomy): domain Eukaryota; kingdom Metazoa; phylum Chordata; class Mammalia; order Diprotodontia; family Petauridae; genus Petaurus; species Petaurus breviceps. Next base: position 14,908,539 of record NW_027185876.1, read on the forward strand.
TAAAGTGGTTTCTTGCTGGAGGATCCTGGCTGTCTGATGCCATTATAGGATTAGTCATGCCCTAGGTGGTACCTGTGGGGACCTGAGGTAGGAAGAGTAAGAGATGGTAGTTGGTGGCTGTGCTCTAGGAAGGGGCTCAGAAAACCCAGACAGAAATTAAAGAACTTTGTGGTAAATGAGTCATAGGAAGTATTCAATTAAAAAAAAAAAAACTTTTGAGGAGGAAATGAAGAATCACAAAGATTGAAAAACAGTAATAGCTTGGGAAAGTTGACCATGGTCCAGGAAAAAGGCTAGCATGGAGAGATTTATGAAACAGGAGTCAGAGTCAAAATTTAGGTAACCATAAGGAGATCATTTTCAGCCTGGGTTGAAGTGGATCTAGGGCCTACACCTTTAAATAAATATTCCAGTAGATTTTATTAAAGGATCTACATTGCTGCCACCTAGATCTTACTAGCAGGTACAATAGGTGATAAATTGACCTGGGCCCCCCCAATTGCTTCTAGTTGGGAAATGCACTTTTGTTTTAGACCTACAGAGGTGCTTAAGCCTTGTTTTTCTCAGTGATCAGGGAATCTGAGAGATGGTTGACTTAGAATGAGTGTAGAAGTAAGAGTGGTCTAACAAGGAATACCAGAATGACTCAAGAATTGGAACTGGGAAGAGACAGCCAAAGTGAGATAGGGAGCCCCTCCATCAATGAGATTACAGGTCTGTTTTTAAAAAAAAAAAGATAGGCGGTGCAATGAATAGAGCCTAGAAGAAATTAGAGTCAGGAGGACCTGAGTTCAAATCCAGCCTCAGACACATAACACAAAACTAGCTGTGTGACCTTGGTCAAGTCACTTAACCCCAATTGCCCCTCTAAAAAGCAAAAAACAAAAAAAAGATAGGGAGCCATGATTGGCCACAGATACACATACTGTCTTTTAGCATATTTGTGACCGTTTAGTGAGCAGATTGGGTTCTATCAGTCTCCATGTTTCTTAATCCCTATTGTTTGTATCATATAAGAACAGCTTGATTTAATAAAGTTCAGGATAGTATTGCACCAGAAATACAAGTTTTTCCTATTTGTTTTTTATTTTTGGCCAGGATCATCTTGTTTTGTTTTTTTTTTACTTCAGCAAGCATGTTCCTCAGGGTGAGGAAATGTTTTAAATCTTCTTTAATTTCCTGTTTTGTTTTATAGGTTGGTTTGTTTTATAATATATTTTTTTAAAATACTTTTTTAGTTACTAATTTAAATGGGGATTTTGAAACTTTAACCTCAGCTGACTTTTCAAGTAAACTGAAAGGCCAACCCAATGTTTGATTTTTTTAAGGTTTGAGAGTGTTTCGTTTTTATGAGAAAATGTTGTGATGTTCAAAAAGGAACATTTCTTCTATGACTGAAGAATTTAGATTGTTTAGGGTTTTATTGGCAGGTAGTCTTTCATTTTTCACATCGTTTCAGAAAGTTAGGGAAATTCTGGAGAGGACTGGAAGCAACCAGGGCCTGAGGCAAAAGGAAGTTTTTAACAATCCTGAGACTAAATTACATTTAAGTAAGAGGAGAATAGCTCCCTCTAGAACTAAGGTAGGCAGCCCAGTGAATAAAGTACTGGCCCTGGAGTCTGGGGGACCTGAGTTCAAATGTGACCTCAAGACACTTGACACTAGCTGTGTGACCTTGGACAAGTCGCTTAACCCCAACTGCCTTGCCTTCTCCCCTCCAAAAAAAAGTGTAGATTTTAAAGGAGGCAACATTAAGTAAAAGACCTATAGGAAATCAGTCTGTCAGAAGTAAGGTGTAGACCAGAACCTTACACCATATGCTAAAATGAACTCCCAATGAATATATGACATATATAAAAAGTCACATAATAAATAAAATTAGAGGAACAAAAGTTCATGATTTGAGAATACAAAGGATCACGATGTAAACTGTACAGTTTTGTTTATTTGAAATTTAAAAGGTTTTACACAAACAATAATAAGGGAAACAGTTAACTGGGAAAAAGAAATCTATGTATCAGGTTTCTCTGAAATAGCACACATTTCCAAGATATGTAAGAAGCTAATTCAAATTTTTAAGAATAAGAACCATTCCTATTCTAGATCTTGCTCTGATAATCCTCAGCCCTGGGTTATTTCCACCATCTACTGCATTTCCTCCTATTTTTTGTTGCCAAATGAAGCTGGAGAAAATCACAGAATCGTATGGACTGTATTCATTATAAATTCATGGCAAAATCTCAGCTGGACCCTCATTGCAGCAAGGCAATTCTATTACATCTCCTTAATCAGCTCATCATCCCATTTACCACCATTCTGAATCTTTTTATCCCTTCTCAAACCGTGTATGACTTCCCTCCTTCCAGTGTTGCAGGCGAGAACCTTGCCTTACATGAGATGGTAGTTCTTCTTGCAAGGGCAAAACCCTCTTCATGCACAAGTGATCCTTTCCATCTTGTCCTCTCTAGCAGGTTGCTGCCTCTGTTATCCCATTTCACTTACCTTCCAGCTCTTCCTGTTTACTGGATGCTTGCCTACTGCCTATAAAAACATGCCCATGTCTTTCCCATCCTCAGACAAACAAACAAACAAACCCCAAACCCTCATTTGAGCCATCCATTCTCAGTATTTATCATTCCATCTCCTCCCTTTTGTGGCAAAACTATTTGGGAAAGTCATTGGAAATAGGTGCTTCCACTTCCTTTCATCTCACTGTCTTTTTAACTCTCTACATACTGACTTCCAGCCTTTTCATTCAATCAGAACTGCTCCCTCCAAAGTGTGTTATCTTCATTGTCAAATCTAATGCCCTTTTCTTGGTTCTCATCCCTCTTGATGTCTTTGCAGCCCTTTAATAAACGACGTCAGTTGAGTTCTTTTTCTTATGATTCTCTTCTTATCAGTCTGCGTTGGGAGATCTTCATCCAGGTCACATGTGCTAATTGCAGGTGTCCCCCAGGGCTCTGGCCTGGACCCTCTTCTTTTCTCCTTCTGTGCTATTTCACTTAGTAATTTCATCGTCTTTTAGGGGTTCAGTCATTGTCTCTAGGCTGGTGATTCTTAAACCTGCTTATCTGGCCCTGACCCCTCTGCTGACTTCCAGTTTTGCATTTCCAGCTTTGGGCAACTTAAATTGAATGTTCCATAGACATCGTAAACTCAGTGTGACACAAACTGTATCCATCTTTCCTCCCTCTTCCTTATTTCCCTCTTACAGTTGATAGTACTGCCATCCTCAATGGTCACCCCCATTCCCAGCCTGGGTGCCACCCTCAACTCCTTACTTTCTCTCATCCCCCTCCCACCATGTCCAGTCTGTTGCCATTTTACCTTTGTAACTTCTCTTGTATATGCTCCTTCCTCTCCTATGACACTGTCACCGCCCTAGTGCCAGCCTTCATCATTTCACACCTGGACAGTCGTAGTAGCCTGCTAGCTGGTTTCCCTGCCACAAGTCTCTCCCTGCTCCAGTCCATCTTCCACTAATCTGTCAAATTGATTTTCCTAAAGCACAAGTCTGACTGTCACCCTTCTACTCAGTAGGCTCCAGTGGCTCCCTGTCACCTTCAGGATTCAACACAAAATGCTTTATTTGTCATTCAAAGCCTTTTATAATTGTACCTCCCTCCTCTCTACCTTTCCAATTTTCTTATGCCTTACAACCCCCCTCATACCCTGTGATCCAGTGATACTGGCCTCCTTGCAGATCCTTGCACAGCACATTCCTCTGACATCAGGCATTTTCACTGGTTGTCCCCCCTTCCTGGAATGTTCTCCCTTTTCATCTCTACCTCCTGGCTTGTCTGGCTTTCTTCAAGTCCCAGATATGATCTCACTTTCTATGGGAAACCTTTCTAGATATCACTCAATTTTAATGGTTTTCCTCTGGTTATCATCTTCCACGCTTTATCTTATCTACAGCTTTTGTTTGTACATTGTCTCCCCTATTAGACTGTAAACTGTTTGCGATCAGGAACTCCCTTCTGCCTTTCCTTGTATCCCTAGTACTTCACACAGTGCCTGGAACATGGTAGAAGTGCTTAATGAATGTTTGTTGACTGACTGAGTGATTCCACCATTGCTAAAAGGTCAAAGGATATGGATGAGAATCCTTGAGGAAAGAAATCAATTTGGCAGAGTTGACCAAAAAAATGAAAATTACAAATATTGGAAGGGCTGCAGGAAACCACATTAATGTACTGTTGGTAGAGCTGTTAACTGGTTGATTAATTCGGGAAAGCAGTTTGGAATTGTGCCCAAAAAACTACTAGACTGTGTGCATACCCTTTTACCCAGCTATATCACTACTCTGTCTCTACCCCAAAGAGATGAAAGAAAGAGGAAAAGGCCCTTTATGGACAAAGGATTATTTATAGTAGCTCTTTTTGAACCATCAGATAACTGGAAAGCAAGGGGATGCTCAAGAATGGGGAATGGCAAAACCAAATAGGGTATATGAATATCCTTAACCTCCTTGGTGTTAGTCTCTTCCCTACAAGATTATCCCCAACTTGCCCTAATGCGTCTTGTTTGTACATAGTGGTTTTCATGTTGTCTTCCCCATCAAACGGAACTCCTTGAGAAGAGGGACTGATTTTTACCTTTCTCTGTATCACTAGCACTTAGCATGGTGCCTAGCACATAGTGGGCATTTATTAACTGTTCGTTGACTTGACTATTGTGCTTTAAAAATGATGAAAGTGATGGTTTCAGAGAAATCTGGGAAGACTAGTATGAATGGATTCAGACTGAAGTGAGCAGAACCAGAACAATGTACATGTTTGCAACAATATTGTCAAAACAATTGATTCTGAAGGACTTAAGAATTCTAATCCAGAGGATCAATGATGGAGAATGCTACCCGCCTCCTGACAGAGATGATGAACTCAAGACATGGAACAAAACATCCATTTTTGGAGAAGGCCAATATGAGAATTTGTTTTTACATGATTATGCATTTTTGTTAAAAGAGTTTTGTTTTTCTTTCCTTTTTTTTCCTTTCTTGGGTTGGGAAGGTGGGAGAGAGAGAAAATAAATGAAAAATGGGAAGTATGTCATATTTTAAACAGGGCTTCTCTTTCAGTTTAATGAATTAGTTAAGAAAAGCTTGTAAATATAACTCAATGCTAATTCCTAAATCATTCATACCTTAAAGATAGAAATCATGCAACTGGGACCTCATTTTCACCTACATATGTGTATTGGATATGGGAACAGTTGCTTTAAAAATAAAAGAAGTTAGATCCTTAAGGACAGAAACAGCTATACAGCTGGACAACTTTGTGACCACTTGGTATCAATCCATTTTTTTTTTCTTCTAGGGTTTCTTCAGATTTCCCAGAACAAAGTGGCAGTTCTTCTCTTGGCTGGTGGTCAGGGCACAAGACTTGGTGTGGCATATCCCAAAGGAATGTATGATGTGGGTTTGCCATCGCATAAAACTCTCTTCCAGATCCAAGCTGAGCGCATTTTGAAACTACAACAGCTAGTTGAAAAACATCATGGCAGCCAGTGCATCATTCCTTGGTAAAAAGGCCTTTGGCTAGCATTTCCTAATATAGATTGGTTTGTGATATGCAAAATGCATATCAATTGTAGCAGTCAGACATTTTGCCTGAAGTTGCTGGGAGAAAGGGGCATTATGGCAACCTAATTTATCTTTTGCAGTAATATCTACATTAAAATCATCAAATAGTTCACCAACCATATTTTATTAGTCATTGTACTTCAAAGAGTGATGTACTTATATGTTTTTTGAACATCCTGCCTAGGGTTAGGAATAAGAAAGAAAACTAAGTAGTAGGAATTGAATAGAGATCAGCTATACTGAATAAATGTAACATCTCAATCTGGACATTTATGTTACTATTCTTTTTTTTTTCCAAAGCAATTGGGGTGAAGTAACTTGCTCAAGGTTACACAGCCAGGTGTTTCTGCGTGGGTGCTAAGTATCTGAGCCCGGATTCGATCCCAGGTCATCCTGACTCTGTGGCTGGTGCTCTTACTCTCTGTGCCACCTGGCCGCCCCTTTATGTTACTATTCTAAGGAGTTTGCCTTGTGATTGGCAAAGATGATATCTGAAAATATAGATTTATAAATCTGATAAATTAAGCTTATCTTTAGGTTAACGAATATGAAAGATTCTTTACTTTAGAGAATTCACCATAAGTGCTTTATAAATAGGGTATTTTAAACAATTCATTTTACACTGAATTGTTCCATGTTACATAAGTTGTCCTATAAATCAAATCAAAGGAGGCACTTTGCCTTTGTTTATAGGTGTACTTTTCCTGCACTTTGGGGAAGGGCAGTTGTGGTATGAAAAATAATTTCCTTAAGCTAATAGTAGTTTTAGCACCAGATTTACTAATTTTTTTTTCAGCATTTCTCCCTTTGGGACAGGGAAAACTGAGTTCCTTTATTGCTTTGTACTTTTTTTAAACCACATTGATATAGCTGAAACCATATTTTTCTGTTTGAAGTTTTGAATTACATCTACCATTCTTTGCATTTCCAAACTTCCTGGAATGTATGTCATTCATTTCAATATTATCTTGAAAATCCCCTTTGTAGAATTCTCTGACATATGCTTAATACTCCATGTTGAGGGTAATTGTCGGTCTGGATTGAGTATTTGTATGCTCTTCTAATATGTGTCCATCACATAAAATGGCACTCACCACCATTTGTGCATGTAAATTTCTAGAACAGAGTGTATATGTATGTATGTGTGTATGTGGGTCATTTCCATATGTAACTAACCCTTGTGCCAGTCAAGGTAGAGGGTTATTTATAATTTTATGTTTGTAGTCAGTAGAAGTGTTAAGAGAATATTTCTAATTCCATTTCAGAATTTTAAAAGAAATATCTGCAGTTGAACATTTGACTGGATGTTGCTTCCACTCTTTGGTTCTCGTAGAATGTCTTGCAGTGACTTAAAATAGATTTCATAACATAAAATGTATGTGGAGGTTAGTTGGAGGAGTTCAGGCTCTCTAAGAGTTTTAGACACATCCCTTGGTTCCATTTCAATAGCAGCCTCAGTACTGGGTGATTGAGAGATGTCCTGAGGATTCTCTGCTTGGGAGGCAGCTGATAGGAACTATCTAGGGTGAAAGATAAGAAGGCCAGAATAAGGGCAGCTAGATGGTGCAGTGAATAGAACACTGGCCCTGGAGTCAGGAGGACCTGAGTTCAAATCCGGCTTCAGACACTTAACACAAAAATCTAGCCGTGTGACCTTGGGCAAGTCACTTAACCCCAATAGCCCAACCCTTCTCCCCTCCAAAAAACAAAAAAAAAAAAAAAAGAAGAAGAAGACGACCAGAATAGTCTAACACTGCCCAAACTCTGCTGTAGGTCAGTGCAGGGACAGTCTTCCTGTTGTCTGGTTCATAGAGAATCATGATTTTTGGATGTGTCTTCTGTCTTGCTAGGTACATTATGACCAGTGGCAGGACAATGGAATCTACAAAGGAGTTCTTCTCAAAGCACAAGTACTTTGGTTTAAAAAAGGAGAATATCATCTTTTTTCAACAAGGAATGCTACCTGCTATGCAGTTTGATGGGAAAATTATTCTGGAAGAGGAGAGCAAAGTTTCCATGGCTCCAGGTCTGTGTTGATTACTATCTAATGTGATTAGAGGGGCTAATGATCTGAATAATCAAACTTCAATTAACTAAGTGAGCCTTAATTGTTCTCTAGGCAAAAATGAATCAGACTCTGGTAATATTTTCTTAAAAAGAGATGATCATTAGAAATGATCTTCAAAGGACTGACTTCTTTAAAAATCCAGAAATGCAATATAATAATATAAATATAATAAAATGAAGATGTTTGCATAGTCAGCCAATAGTTTTGAGATTTGTTTTAAGAGAGTTTCATTCTCCAGTAGTTCTCTTCAGTTCTTTCTTTTTTTTTTCATTGGAGTCATTGTTATTGAAATATCTTTCAAAGCATTCTTTGTGATTTTGTCAAATGTTAAGAAGTAGTTTATGGATGTGAGAAGTCATATGCAAAGTTCTGGATGTTATAAAACTGGGAGAGGGATAATGAATCCTCTTACGACATGTCTGTTCTTACTTGGGAAATATTACTTAGGCCCACAGTTCCCTGCTCTGCCCTCCCCCAACCCCACCCTTGTACCATCTAGTGGTAGATGAACCCATGGCCTTGAACCTTTGGTTCTCTTAGGACAAGCCCAGATTGGAAAGTCTGCAAATGTCTGCAAAGGATCTTTTCTAGATAGGCCAGGTCCTGGGTTTGGGAGGTGTCTGAATGATGTACAGTGTTCTATGGAATACAACAGGGAGTAGATTTCATCAGTGTATTAGAATAAAGCTTCAGCAATGGGGTGGGTTGCCTTGTGAGATAATCTCCTGTTCATTGAGGTATTCAAGCAGACGCCGGGTGATCACTTCATGGGGATGCTTTGGAGGAAGTGTGTGCTAAGCTGGCCGAGATTGTTTCCTGTGGTTCTTTCTACCCGGTGTGACCCTATAGGTATATTGTAGTAGCTCCCCCCCACTCAAATAATGAAGATGGTACACAGTAATTCTTAGGGGAAAATAGTAGGGAAGAGAAGAACAGGAAGACTTAGGGCCATCATTGCATAGAATATGAGTAATGAAACAAGACTAACTTGTACTTTTAGCACATGAAGGTAGAAAGGGTCTTTTAAGTATCATCAAGATTTGGTGGGATGGAACTCATGACTAGAAAATAGAAATATGAAATATACCTTGTTTAAAATAATATAACATTTTTATAATAAAAGGAGTGAGTTAATCTAGATTGTTAAGTAAGTATATTATGCGTATTTGGAAACTGAGCCAGAGCTTGGAAGCCTGTTAGATAGAGATGATTAGGAGATGAGAAAAGGACAAAAGAAGGTGTTATTCTTATGGGAGGATCAACTGAAGATATGCGTAATACTTTCCTGAGACAGATAGTAGGACTAGCATAAAGGAAAGAGATAGAATCTTTGGCTCTGCAGAAATCTGATGTAAGTCTTATTCTGTGAAAAGCTTTGATTTAATTCTTCACTTGTCACATTTATTTTTATCTCTAAAGGTTGTAAAAACAACTCAGCCTACTTCCCTGGGCTTCATGCTGACCAGTAAGGAAGGTACAATGATCTCTGAAGTCCAGATAATCACATTGTCTTAGAGCAGGAAGGAAGAGAATGCTGGGCCTCAGCTGTGTCTTCTACTTTTAGACAACAGATTTCATAAAGATGAGAAGAAGGCTAGGGATGATGACATGGGCTGAGATTCTAAAAGGGAAGGAGGCTCATGGAGCCTGGAAAGCTCTGACTAATGAAAATCCGATGATGTAGATAGAAATTATTTTAATGAAACTTTCTGAGGAAAGCATTGTATCCGGCAGAAGCAGGGCCTCTCTGAGCTTGGACTGTAAAAGGAAGCATGTGAGGTATGGATCGCAGGGTCTGGGCCCACCCAGGGTACCTTAAGAGGAACATAGTAGCCAATGGAATGGTTATCTTTCAATTAGAGAGCTTCCTGTCCCCAAAAGTGTTCAAATTAGGCTATTTACTAACTGTTAGAGCGGCTGTGAAGGGGGTGATTGTATTGGGTAATACCTAAGATCTTTTTGACTTTAAGATTCTGTGATTCTGGTCTTGTTCTAAGACGTCCTCTAGGGCCTAGAAGTCTCTGTTTGAGGCTTGCAGTCGTAGGGGATTCTCTCAAACAATCTCATTAAAGTTTTCAATAGAATGCTCTAGTCTACTTCAGTGCTCCAAGAAGCTCCCTAAGACTGGAAGGAGCAGAGGAGGTGCCAGCTTTCATAAGGAGAGGGAGTTCCTTTATCTGGAAGTTCCCTCAATTAACTATATCACAGGTTAGTCCCTTTCCTTGTAAGTGTGTACAGACTTCCATTTAGCCAAATTTATTCTGAAGTTTAGAGCAACGAGAGAGAGCGTGTGTGTGCCTAAGTACCGCCTTAGTGCTTGTCCCAGCATCCTCCGTGGTCGTGTCACCCGAGCACTATGTTTGGTCCCATTTTTCCGTCATTTAACCCCTGGAGCACTGTATGCCTCAGCTTTCTAACTCTTGAGTTGTCGGTTTGCTAGGGGAGGCTTTCCAGTTTAATGTTCAGATAGCAAACTTAGGAAACCCATCAGTGAACACCTCAGTTCTGCCACCTTAGGTGAAGGAAGGGAGTTCTGGGGGTCACATTCCTCTGTCATAGACTTCAGGACAGCAGACCAAATGAGTGTAAGATTACAGAGCTGTAGTTGGAAGGGCCCTTAGACATCATCTGGTCCAACCCCTTTATTTTACATATGAGGAAACTGAGACCCAGAGTGATTGAGTGATTTGGCCAGAGTCACATAACTAGTTAAGTGTCAGAGGCAGAATTTGAATTCAGATCTTCCTGACTCCAGGTCCTACCTTTTCTTCCCTCTGCCCAGCTGCCCTTCATATGTAAAGCTCCCTCTTAGGTATGTGCCAGGGACTCTGTTAAATGCCTCTTTAACTTCACAAGGTTAAATTGCGCCTGAATGTGTGCATGCTTACGTAGAGAAATTGTGTGTGTATGCACACACACACCTCCCCTGCTTGGGGAAAAGTTGTGTCTTGATGCCCGTTTGTGATAACGCAATGTTTGGCCTCTGGCTGCATAACATTTAGTGACTTGAAACATAAAGATTTTAGAGGTAGAGATGAGGCATGGGAGGCACTTCTTGGGACCCCCCGTCACCCCACCTTGCCTTTCCCTTCATCTCTAAGACTGGCATTCGTTTTCCATTAGACTGCATTGCTCATGCTATATATTGGTGCCTTGTTGGTACCCTTCCCCTTTTATTGGATTCCTCAATTTCAGTTTATTTTGGGGGAAGAACACATAATTTTTTTCACCTTTTTTACTTTGAAACCAAATTACTCTCTTAGTTTTAGATATTTCAGAAGGGCTTAACGTGAAGCAGGTCAGAGAAATAATTGGTACATGAAACCCTGACTTCAGCTCCTGCTTCAGACTTAGCTGTGTGACCCTGCCTCAGTTCACTATACAAATATTATTATTGCTGTTATTATTATATAACAGTAGGGGAAGTTTACAGTGTTGCAAATATTCTTTTTTTTCTTTTTGGAGGGGGGAAGGTAAGGCAATTGGGGTTAAGTCACTTGTCCAAGGTCACACAGCTAGTAAGTATTAAGTATCTGAGGCAGGATTTGAATTCAGGTCCTCCTGATTCCCAGGCCGGTGCTCTATTCACTGCATCACCTAGCCGCCCCTGTTGCAAATATTCTAAATAAAATCCAGTCTTTCATGAATGCCCCTCATAAAGATGTCCTGTTCAATATCATTTCACAGTAAACTTAAACTTGCCAAGGCAAAAATCCCTTGTAATCTAGTTCAGCTTTTCCCACATGGTACGAAGGAACAGTGCTTTTTGGAGGGCAGTTGGGGTTAAGTGACTTACCCAAGGTCACATGGCTAGTTTCTTTGTATTAAGTGTCTGAGGTCGTATTTGAACTCAGGTCCTCCCGACTCCAGGCCTGGTGCTCTATACACTGGGCCACCTAGCTGCCCCACAAAGGAACAGTTTAGTGTTGATGGGAGCCAGCATTGGAGCAGCCCTGGGGCAGTCATGCTCCTGAGGCTAGGCTGTGGATGCTTTTCACAATTCAGTGTGCACTTAAAAATTATTTCTATGGAACTAGTTTTCCCCATAACATTCATTCATGTAATTTTGTGTTTTCATGGAGCCATGTCATGATGTTAGAGTAAATAACTGTAGCTGGAGCTAGTCTTTCTTATTCTTGGCCTTTTTATTTGAATCAGAAGATCATAGATATTGGCTGGAAAAAACTTAAGAGGCCATCTGATTTTGCCCCTTATAAGGGGAACCAAGGCTCTTAGCTATACGGGCAGCAGGCAGCAGAAGGGGGATTCGAATCCAGGCCTCTGACCACGGAGCCTTTGTTCCTTCCACTGGAATATGCTACATTTGCCTATTGGCTAGTAGTTCATTTCTTATTCCAGAATTAACATGGATCTCAGTCACAAACCAATAAATTAAGCTTGATAAAATTTGGTAATGTTTTTGGTAAAAAAAAAAAATTTGGTAAAACTTTAGATGTAATAATTTTTTTAGATTCTCCTTTCCTGATCTTTACGTTCAGTTTCTCTCTTCCTTCATCTTTGCCGATAAGCTCTTGGTCTTAGGCTTAGACCTGCCTGAAGGTCGTCCCTCTCTACTTTGAGACTCTCTGATACCTGGGGAAATAATGTTCTTGCACCTTGGCTCTCTGTAGGAGTGAGATGGTGCTCTCATTGCCTATCCCAGGAATCCAGCAGTATGTAAACCCTGGGGCTCAAGTTCAGTCTTAGAGGCTGATTAGCCGTGTGCCCATGTGCAAGTCATAGGAACACAATGTGTATGTCTGATATGCCCTACTGGAAGCCTTTAAGGCTTACATTTTTGCTCTCCTGAATCAGGATTAAAAAAAAAATAATCAAATCCTGTATATTCTACCACTCTTTCTTACATGGCTATGAAGCTATGGTCTGCTGAAGAAAATAATTTACAAAACCCTGCCTATTTCCTTCTCCTGTTTATGTTAAAGAAACCTTCAACATATGCATATTAAGCTTTCTCATAAAGATTTTATAGCTCTGCTCTGAACCTAATAACTTTCGACAGTCTCCCCTCTGTAGCAAGAGGCAGCATGATGTAGCAGAAAAAAATGTTGGACTTGGAGTCAGGAGACCTGGATTCTCATCCTGTCCCAGACACTTATTAACTGTATGTCCGTGGCTGAGTCACCACTAAGAGACTTAGCTTCCTCATCTAGAAAGGGGAGAAAATAATATTTGAACCACCTACCTGTAAGGGTTAGTGGGAGAAAAGTATTTTGCATACCTTTTAAGTTCTATGTAAATGTGAGCTCTTGTTGTTAGAATAGAATATTTTTCTCCATTTTCTTCAGAACTTAATTTTTTACTCCTCCTTCATATCAGATAATTTGAGGAAGCCTCTTACACAGTCTGCTTTGAGAAGTGCACACTGATATGATTGTCTCCTTCCCACCCTCACCTCCCAAAAAGGGATGAAAATGGGCAGCTGGCAGGTGATTACCTGGAGGCAGATAGGCCTAAAACTCTTTTCTTTGAGGGTTGTTTTAGATTTTAAAGATCTTCAATTAGTGTGGGCATTATTTTGTGAAAAGGTGTGATGGGTGCTCCTATTGAAGGTCACCTGCAGCTTTCTAGGAGAAAATATATGTGAAAACTACACTAGAAAGTGCCTAGGGTGGTGGGGGGGTGCCTTTTAAGAAATGCCATTTTATTTTCGTTTTGCATGCTTGATTCATTGGTAAGTGACTTTGAATAACACCTTCAAATATTCATCTTTTTGAGACTGAAGAATGTGTCTTTGGGACTGTAACTAAATAATTGGCTTATTTTAAGGAGATATTAATAGAATCTGAAACCATATGAAATAACATTTACTTTTTAAAGAATGTGGTATTTTACAAATTATTAAGTAAGACATACTTGAGGAAACTGAATAAAGAAAAGAGGTAGAAAATTCAAGTTACTTAGATGATATCCTAGTTATTTGGGTTAAACATTGTTTAAAAGTATATCATCATCTAGCATTTGACTTCTTTCTTTTTTGGAACATTTAATTTTCTTTGATTTTCTAACTTTACAATGTGAAACTTTGGTTTTCAGAAGTTCTCATATCCACTTAGAAACATACACGACTTTTGGGGTAACATTTTGTGGGCTTTGGTTCATTATTGAACTGTTTTACTTCTCAGATGGGAATGGTGGTCTTTATCGAGCTCTTGCAGCCCATGGTATTGTGGAAGATATGGAGAAAAGGGGCATTTGGGGAATCCATGTCTACTGTGTTGATAACATCTTGGTGAAAGTAGCAGACCCACGTTTCATTGGATTCTGTGTTCAAAAGGGAGCAGACTGTGGAGCAAAGGTAATGTCCTGCCTAGATTAACTATAGGAGTCTTTATTTTTGTCCCTTGTGAGTCAGTAGAATAATGTTAACAGTTATCTTAGGTTTAAACTTGTCCAATTGAGGTGATTTTGTGAAGATCTTCAGTCATTCTCTCTGGGGTGGAGATCGTCTGGCCTGACAAGAGGGTCCGGAATGGAATCTCGAGGATGTTTGCCTCCTCCCCCCAGCACCTTTCCACTGGAGTACTCAAATGACTTAGCATTCCTGCTGTCTTCCATGTAGCAACTCATTGGGGGTTGGCAGCTAGTTTGGTTAGGTGTCTGCTTCAAGTGAGAGGTGGCAGATTCTGTGAGTCCTTTTTGCTGGCTATCTAAATATAGCTATGGAGAGGGTTGGTTTATCTTCCCTCTTAAGAATTTTGCTTGAGCTGCCTTCCCTCCATTTGTTTAAAATAGTCTTCACTTGCCTCTTGAAGAGGTTTGAGATAATGATAATCCCTGACATTCACAAATTGCTGTAAGAGTTAGAAAGTACTAGCCTCACAGCCACCCCCTGTGCCAGATTGGGATTCTTCTTCCCGAGGTTTTATTTTTTTAAATTTTTTTTAATTTTTGCTTTGTGGAGGGCAATTGGGGTTAAGTAACTTGCCCAAGGTTACATGGCTAGTATTTTTGTGTAGGTGTTAAGTGTCCGAGGCCGGAACCAAACTCGGGTCCTCCTGACTCCGGGGCTGACGCTCTACTCACTGCACCAACTAGCCGCCCCTCTTCTTCCTGTTTTACAGGAGAAGTGACTTGCCAATGGTCATATTGTTAGTAAGTGGTAGAGTTAGTTTCTTGTTGCCAGGGCTGATGACTGTTCAACATTTTACTGGACTGATTTCCACATGTTATCTGATCTAGTGCAGATCAAACTTTGAATCAGGGACACGTCAATTTATTAAATATACATACACATATAAATAAACATATGAATACACATAAATATTTATGTATGTCATATATCTCTGTACTATCTATATATGCTCTATGTTTAAACATATATAGTATAAAATTACCCCTCCTCCCAATGTATACAGTTCTTCCTCTTCAGGGTTCCAGTGGTTTTTGGAGAATCCTAGCCATTAATCAAAGCACCATGGCAATCAAAATAAGTGTCATGTCCTATGGAGCTTTGTATATTACATTCAAGAACATATATTTTATGAGAACTAGAGAAGATGAAAACGATATAATGTTTTGTTAGAATGGCATTAGAAGAATGCATCCTGATTAGCGAATGGTACCATGCGGTTACTTTTGAGTTTGAAAAAAATGACCTTGGGTTAGTTTTGCTCACAATAGGGACAAATAGCCTTACAGCCTGGTTTTGATTGTCCCTCCCTCTGAGAGCCATGTGGATCAGAATGACCTGCCATGTTAGGCAGAAGGGAACCTTGGTTTGAGGGTAGCATTCAGCTTACACTCTGTGGCAGTGGTGGGTCTGCTCATTGATTGGAGTTCTAACCCCATTGCCCATAACAGGGTTAGTCACAGTGAAGAATAAGGACAAAAACTCCAACTAGTGAGGAGAGAATACTTAGAAATTTGCTGCAACATGATGTGAAAGCTGTACTCTCATTGCCTCCTTGCTCCCTGACATTGGCTTCTCGAAGGCTGTACCAACAGAACACGAGCTCTGGTGAGCCCTACCTAGCTTGGAAAGGCCTGGAGTATGTGCTTGGCCATCGACTCTGACTGTTGTCTAATACTAGCCTATACCAGTTATTAGGGTGGCTGTAGGGTATTTTTTTTTTATGGACACAGTACCCCTCAAATAAGTCTGACTTGCAGTGACAAAAATTATAATTCTTGAAGTATTAAAATAATAGGACGTACACATATAGAAGCTAGAGGTCTCTGGAGAGACAGAGCTCATAGGACTAATAAAACTTCCTTTTTCCTCTTTCTAAAATCTGTTCCTGGGGGCAGCTAGGTGGTGCAGTGAATAGAACACTGGCCCTGGAGTCAGGAGGACCAGAGTTCAAATCCAGCCCCAGACACTTGACACACTAGCCGTGTGACTTTGGGCAAGTCACTTAACCCCAACTGCCCTCCACAAAGCAAAAATAAAAAAAAAAAACCTGGTCCTCATAGATCTAAAATTGATTTTGTCATCCCTATTTAGATAGGAAGTGTCCAAGGAACAGCAGTGGGAACAAGATGTAGTTCTCACTCTTGCCCACTTGGTGCCGCTCTTCTGCTTAACATCTGTACATTACTTTAGCATCCTTTGTGGCATGCGGGGCTTTTCAGGCTAGAAAGGGTCTTCAGAAAAGGATCATACAATTTAGAGGCCTTTCTGGACCTTAGAAATCATTTGGTCTAATTGCCTCCCTCTCCCTTCACAGATGAGGAAGCTGAATTTCAGAGAGTCACAGCCCTGGAGCTCAGCTCTTTGCTCCCTCCAAGTCTGCTTCTGTGTCTGCTGTCTCTGAGGTCCCCCAGTGAGAGCTAGATCTGAGACTGAAACTCAGGCACTGGAATTCAGGGGTGCTGGGGCTTCTAGAGGGGTGGGTGGCGTGCTGGACTCGCTAGTGGCGGAGGCACTGAATGCGTCACCTGACCTCGCGTATGAAATAGGGATAACGCTGGCACTTACACATCACTAGGTGCTGTTAATACAGAAGCTTTTTGTTGATGCTAGCTGCTGTTTTTGCCATTATAACATACATTAAAGACTCCTTTTCATATGGGTTAGACTAGGTGACCAGTTAGGGCCTAATGCAAATTGTATGACTTTTTTGTCTATAAAACCAGGAAATTCAGGTTAGACTAGTTTCACTGATAGCACTATTTTATAATTCTACATGTATCAGTGTCTTTTGCCTTATTAAACCAAAATGATGTATATATACTTTGAAGAGCTGTAGTAGTGGTAGTAAATGTTTTATTGATACATTCTTAGAAAAGTTTAACTAGTTCCAATATAACTATGGGAATAACAATAACTGATCATTTATGTCATGCGAAAGAGGAATTAGATCTACTCACTGTAGTTCTGGGTGGCAGAACTAGTATTAATGGGAGGATTTGGGCTCAATGTGATAATTATAATATTAGCTTTCACTCACATATACTGCTTTAGGGTCACAAAATACCTTTTAAAAATAGATGCCTTGTTGTTTTTATGTGATACTTATTCCTGAATAGATACAATTCTTGCTTCCCTTCCTTAGTGAGCCATCTCTTGTAACAAAGATTAAAAAAGAAAAATGATAAAACAGCAGAATCAAGCAGTGCTTCAGTATATGTTGTATTCTATACCCACAGTCCCTTACCTTTTCAACAACGGGAGGAAAGTGCATTTTCTTAACTATACTCCAGTGCCAGACTTGGTCATTATTAAGTATATGACATTTAGCTTTTTTTCCACCCCCTGAACCAGTATCGTTGTGGTCATTTAGTATACCATTTTCTGGTTTGCAGTGAACTTTTACTTTCAGTGTCGTACTATATACTTGGCATGTAGTTAGCACTTCATAAATGTTTTTCATTCACTCATTCATTTGATTTTTGTGACAGCCTTGTGTGATAGGTGGCATAAGGCTTATTATTCCCATGTTATGGGTGATGAAACAGAGGCTCATCCTCCAATTGGTCAAGGTTTGGTCTCTCTTCCTCTGACCTCTCCTGCCTCCATTCAGATCCAAAGTGACATGAATATATTCTGACTGTCACTCAGAATGCTCCCCCAGGGCTTCACAGCTGCACCTTGTTTGGCATTTAAAGCCCTTTCTGATCTGAGGCCAACCTAACCACCTTTCCAGGCCTTTTGCAGTGTCTTCCCCTCCATGTTTCACAGACAAGCTGCCTTGCTTGTTGCTGCTTACATGCTTTCTCCATCTCCATGCCTCTGGTCAGGCTCTTCCCGTCCCTGTGCTGTGCTTCCTGCTCACTTTCCCCCTTAGAATCTCTAGCTTCTTTCAAAGCTTAGCACAGCATGAGGAGTACATGAAGACCTCCCAAGTTTCTCCTAAATGTTCCCCCTCCAAATTTACTTTGTACCCACTTTGTGTTTACTTCTCTGTGTAAACCTTCCAATCCCGGCCTCCCCTCCCCCCCGCAGATAAACTCCCTGAGATCAGGTATTATTCCCTCCCACATTCCTTGTGCCTAACACTTAGTGGGTACACAATAAGTGATTGTTATTAATTGATCGTTATTAATTGATCTAGGTCACACATTAGTGTTGAGAACTTTGATTCAAACCTGGATCTCCTGAGGCCCCAGTCCAGAGCTCTTTCTGTTTTCTTCACCACAGAACTATCTGACAGAACAGCTCAGCAGTGGAATGGGTTGTCGTGAGCTCTTTTCCACCAGAAGTGTTTAGGCAGAGGATAGATAGATGGCTGCCTCTGAAACACTGTGGAAGGGATTTCTGTGTGAAGGAGGATGTTGGACTCAGTGGCTTTTAAGGCCCCCCCCCCCCATGTTTAGATTCCACAAAATCAAGGAGTGGTTTCTTGTGATATTTAGAAATGGTAGTCATAGGAGATAATCGAATAGATGTGAAATATTTAATTTTCTGATTATCTTGTATCAATATTTTGACTTTTTAGCTACCTCTATTCTTCTTGTTACAAAGATATTGTAAAAATAAATGAAAACATTTTCAAAGGCCTCTGGACTAGAAGTATTCAGTCATCCAACTCATTTTTGAACACTTGTTATAAATGTGCAAGGTACTAAAAAACCCCATAAAAATAAGTAATAAATATGCATCTATTGTTTTTTTCCCCTAAAATATTTGCTGATACTCTAATGGAAAAAAGAAAATAAAAATGTCTAATTTTTAAAGTACTTTGAAAATTGAGAAAAATGTATTCATAATAGTTACATGATACTTGGTAAAATTGAAAACAATTCAATTTCAAAACATTCCATCACTGAAATTGAGCTTATTACTTATTTGCACCTGTTCTGTGCTGAAAAAAATCAGTAACATTAAAGATGCCAGAGAAACATTTTGTTACAATGGAAGGAGATGGAATGTCTGAACTTAGTCCAGATTTTAGCCCCGGGTTGGAAATCTACAGGGTACCAGAAGATGTGAGATATTACTGGCTGGGAACAAAATCGCTGGATATGTGTATCCAGAAAATGGAAAGATTGGATCTGGAAAGGTAGCAAGGAATGTGAGTGTGGATGGTTATCATTGGGTATCTAATCAAACCTTCGCCAGCAGCCCTGAGGTGGCTACTTGAAGACTTCCAAGGAGAAGGAACACACACACCTTTCCCAGAGATCTCATTCCAGTTTTTGATAGTGCTGTGATAGTTTTTTCTTATTACATCAAGCCTATATCTCCTCTTCATGATTTCCAAGTTTTTGTCCTCTGGATCCAAGCAGAGCAAGTCTAATCTTGTGGCAGCTGTTCAGATACATATTCCCTAAATATTCCCTTCTTGAAGGTTTCTCACTTTGTTCATCAAATCGTCATGTGGCATGAACTTGAAACCCTTCACCATACTGGTTATCCCTTTCTGAAGTACTCCAGCATATGATTCTTCCTAAAATGTGGTGTCTAGAATTGCACACAATGTTTCAGAGACTGCTTTGATGCTGGTATGACACAACAAAACCTTTACCCCCTTCCTTCTGGACCCCAGGCTTCTCTTAATGCATCCTAAGGTCACATCAGTTCTTTTGGCTGCCCTTCACACACTCTCGACTTATCTTAAACTAGCAAGCAGTCCCTTAAAATTGCCATATATTTTTTCAGAACCTCTCTCTAACTTGATTTTCTTTATCTTGTGAAGGTGATTATTTCGGAACCTGTGGAACCCAGTCAATCATCTAATTCCCGATTGTTTCACAGATTGGTTAGATTGATTTGCAGTGACACCGACAGTGTATTAGGGTGCCTTTCTTCCTGCATCCCTACCTACTAGCTCTAACTTTCTAACTTTTATCATTTTTGCCAGTTTGACAGGTATGAGGTAAAACTTTCTAGTTTTAATTCTTGTTTCATTTATTTATGATATGGGGAACTTTTTCATATGGTTATTGATGCCTTTCAATCCTTTTTAAAATTGTTCATTCATGTCTTTTGACCACTTATCTATTAGGTAGGTGGATCTCATTTCAAAAATCTGAGTTGTGATGAATTCCTTGTACAGCCACATTCATCTTCATTGGAGTTATTTGTGTTTCTTTAGGATTTCTTAAGAGAATCCTATACTGTTTGAATTTATTGGTATCCATATTATACATGATTGCACTTGTATAACCCACATTGAATTGCTTATCATGGCAGGGAGGGGGAAGAGAGGGGAAGGATATAAAATTCAAAACTATTAAATGTTAAAAAATTATTTTAATGTGTAATTGGGGAAAATTTAACTTATATACACATACATATATCTATACAGATATATACACACAGACATATATACACATACAGATATATACACATATAGATGTATACATATATGCACATATACACACATATATACATGTATATATACATATATAGATATATGTACACATACAATATACATATATCGTGTATGTATATATACATACACAAGCTCATACATATATACATATAATTTACTGGCATCTTCTCAGTGCTTCCTGTGAACTCTTGAGTCCTCATTGGATCTAGGTTTCATATCAGACAGTGCTGGTCCTTGTCATCCCTTAATTAACACGAATAGGCCTATGACCTGAACGAGGGATGGTTTAGTATAGACATTTGCCATGCAGCTTTATCTTTCCAGTGAGCTTACCTTTTGCTTCAGTGTTGCTCTGATTGTCCTCTGATGTTTCTTCCAGATAAGCTCTTTGGAAGCAAGTGATAAAACTTCATCACTCGCTTATGTAAGAAGTGGTCCTAGGTGCTGGACAGAGGAAACACATCATGTTCTCAATGATTTGTCAGCTGAATGTGTGGCAGTAGATTCACTTGGTTAACGGTATCGTCACAGACTGTGTTGGCTTCTTATCATCGTAACATTGAACTTTCCTGTGATCTTAGACCTAGAAAGTGGCAGAGGTAGTATTAGAAACCAGGCCTCCTTGGCAACACATCTTGCATTCCATCTATTCTCCCACTCTGCCTCTCATGAGTGTTTGCTTCAAGTTGAAGGTTCTTCAGCTTGGATTAGAACTAAAAAAGGGTTTTTTTCAAGCAGCCTAAGTTATAAATTAGGGAAACCAAGAAATGTCTTCAAATGAAACAAAATTCTTTTTTTGTTTTTGTTTTTTTGCTTTTTGGAGGGCAGTTGGGGTTAAGTAACTTGCCCAAGGTCACATGGCTGGTTTTTTTGGGTATCTGTGTTAAGTGTCTGAGGCCGGATCCGAACTCAGGTCCTTCTGACTCCAGGGCTGGCGCTCTACTCACTGCGCCACCTAGCTAGCCACCCTGAAACAAAATTCTTAAATCTTCCAGTGTCGTCTTCTCTGTTGCATGTTTGCTTTCATCTTCCTATCTGAAACTTATACTGGTGCTTTTTATACAACTCTCTCATAATATTCTTGTAAGTCCCTAAGAAAGGTCTTCTGAAGCTTTCGGCAGGTAGTGTAGCCCTTCCTTGTTTGACACACATACGTTTTGAGCCTGGATGTTAAGTCTTTGTTTTGTGTAAATGGGAATATGACAGAAAGGCCAATTTTATTTCAAGGCTTAGACTTCAGCTTGCCTTCTTGTACAGTCACATCGCCTAGAAGGTTCTGTGTAAAGAACCAGCTGGTCACGCTCTGGGGATTGTTTCTCTCTCTTGCTCTTTTCTTCTTCTTTCTTTTTCCAAACACCTGGCACTTTTCTGTCATTTTTGGTTGGGAATGCAATTATTTTTCTTTGATTCACACATTAAAGCCGTTGTTAGACTCAGGGACATCCAATTGCTTGGTATTAATTCTGTCTGCTTTTGAGACTCTTTACTTGTCTGAATATCCATTGATTATGAATCACAGAACCATCATCATAACTGACATGTACATAATTGAGTAGAATTAAAATGGGCCTTGGAGACCATCTAGCTCAGACCTTTCATTGTACAGTTAAGGACCTTGAGGCCTAGAGATGTAGAATGACCACCCTAATCATAGCTCATTAGTGGCACGGTAGCAGCTAGCTAGGTGGGACCGATGAGTGTATGTTGAAATTGACTTTTGTACTTGGAAGAGAATAACATGATAAATATCTGGATAATAAAATAAGAATAGTGTCGATTCCTGAAGCACCTGTCTCTTGTGAATCCCAAAGAATCATGTTACTTCATTGATCTTTTGATTAGCTCTGGTTAGGTTCAGATAGATTTAGAAACTGTTAATGGGTAGAGTAATTTGATTGCAGGCACAGATTTAATGTCAGAACTGGGATTAAGCTCTAGGTTTAATTATTTTGTCTACTTCACTTTAAACATATATGTATAGATTGGAATTTTATGTATTTATACATGTATTTTAAAAAATGAATCTTCTAATTGGAGATTCTAATTAGACAAACTGGCTAGGAAGGAGACAGTGCATTTCCATGTGAAATTAAGAAGTATTCTATATAAAAACATGTAAAGCTCTCCAGCTAATCCAGATTAGCTAGATTATCTAGTGTTTTGTTGTCTCTGTTCTGTCACTGGTCTGATGTTCCATCATGGTGTGAGGTTGACCCTGGTTTCTTAAAAATTATTCTAACAGAGTACAATCTCTGTTCGGTTCTCCTAAGCTGGACAGTCTTTGTCTCTATTCTTGGCAAAGGATGACATGTCTAATGACTGAGGACCAGTCTGACAATTCTTCTAAATCAGAAGTTCTTTGTCTTTTTTGTGTCATGGACCCCTTAGTGTAGGCAGTCTGATGAAATCTTTTTGCCCCTTATAAGAATCATGTTTTAAAAAGCACAAAGTAAAATACACAGTATTACAAAGGAAATTCATTTTTTTTTGGAGGGGGAAAAACAAGGTAATTGGGGCTAAGTGACTTGTCCAGGGTCACACAGCTGTGTGTCAAGTGTCTGAGACCAGATTTGAACTCAGGTCCTGACTCTAGGGCCGGCGCTTTAATCACTTTATTCACCTGGCTGCCCCTGGAAAACCATTATTTTGAAATGGAATTATCAAAATAAATTTCTTTAAAAGTTTTTGAACCCAGGGTTAAGAATCTCTGACTCTAAAGTTCTACTTTTTTTTTCTTACTAGCAGAGAAAGACTAATTAAGTAAAATCATAGTAAAGGATGCTGAAGCAAGTTGGCCGCATTTGAGTGTGTTCTCTTTTCTTTCACTTGTGGGCAGGTTGTGGAGAAGACAAATCCTACGGAGCCCGTTGGGGTAGTGTGTAGAGTTGATGGTGTCTACCAGGTGGTGGAATATAGTGAAATCTCCTTGGCCACAGCCCAGAGGCGAAGCCCTGATGGACGGCTGCTGTTCAACGCAGGGAACATTGCCAATCATTTCTTCACTGTGCCTTTCCTGAGAGATGTGGTCAAGTATGGACCTTCCAGAGCCCTTGCTCCTCCTCTTTACTCCCTCCTCTGTATCCCCCAATGTTCAGCTTTTGTTCCTGGCAGCTTGAAGTAGTAACCACCCAAATCAGGAGCCAAGAGACTCCGACTGGCCTATGGGCAAGGTCTCCCTGACACTGTATCATCTATACATGTCCATATTCATCTGTTGTATCCATAATCTCACCTGATCTTTACAGTTGCCCTCAGAGGGAGGGAGTGAGGTTTGCCAGTTCTATGACTGGAGAGAAATTATTTACACATTCCAAAGTCATTCCCTTATCTGTAAAATGAGAGTAGTTATTCCTACTCTGCCCCTCTCTGATAGTTCTGTGAAGATTAAATGAGGTAATGAATATGCCAAATGGTTTTACAAAGCTATGTACAAATGTAAAGGATTTTTATTACTTAATAATAATATTATTTTGTGTCTGAGGCCAAGAAGGATGAGAATTGAGAAGAAAAGGCTGTTAGATTGGGCAGAGGTAATTGGTGGCTTTCAGTAAATGGTGAGATCAGAAGCAGACTGCAAAGAGAGTGAGAGGGAAGGAAGTGGACTCACCTATCCTAGGTGTTTAGCCGCCAAAGCGAGGACAACGATGGGACTATAAACACGGGGGTGGATGGGTCGTGAGGGGTTTTTGTTGGTTTGTTTGCTTTTTGAGGATAAGGAAGATTTGGGCATGTTTGTGGGCAGCAGGGATGCTGCCAGTGGACAAGGAGAGATTGAGGATTAGTGAGAGAGTGGGGGCTGGGAGAAGGGAAGGCGAAACGGACCAGGATCACTTGTTCGTGTAGAGAGATTTGCCAAGAAGGGCCACTTCATAATATGCAGTGGGGTGAAGGTGGAGGTAGCAGCAGCAGAAGACCTCTGGGGAGTGTGAATTGAGGAGGGGAAAGAAACATCATCTTAACTCAGATGGACTTTTGCATCCGGTCATATTTCTTGGTAGATATGCTGAGATACTAAGAGCACCTGTCCTGTAATCTTGGAGAACTGGAGGAAAGAAGAACAGGATGTTTTACAGGAGAAACTTTTAGCATTTTATAGTAAATGGATATTAATAGTAAATGTTCACCCATGATGTTCTCATTGTTGAAAAGAAAGTAGCATCAGACACCAACCTTATGACATTGTTTGTGGTCCCTTCGCCATTCTGGGTATCTTCTTCTTGATTAAAACAGGTGGAGTTAAAAGGAAAACATAAAAAGAACCGAGAAATGAAGTCAGATTCATAAATTTGTGCTATATTTTTGGTCTCTTTAATGTGACTATTATGAATAAAGTAAGTCTATGAATAGGCAAGTTTGTTCATTTTATAATTTAGAAGTGGGTTAAACTTAACAATTAGTACTACATACTTTTAATATTTCATTCTTGGGAGCTTTGATGTTGAATGTTTCTAAATGATCAAGGCAAATTTGGATTTGGAAATTTAGGTGACAGATGTAATACAAATAGATTACCCAGCGTTCCAAGTCTGGGAACTGATGACTTCATTCTTTTCCCCACCTAGCATTTATGAACCACAGTTGCAGCACCACGTAGCCCAGAAGAAGATTCCATATGTGGATACCCAGGGGCAGCTCATTAAGCCAGACAAACCAAATGGGATAAAGATGGAAAAATTTGTCTTCGACATCTTTCAGTTTGCTAAGTATGTTTTCTACTGAGCCCAAACAAGATTAAACAAACGTAATGCCATCTCTTACTCACTGAGCTACCCCACAGAAACACTTGATAAGCGAATATTATGTCTGTGGTGATTACCAGTATTCAATCTAGACTTCATATCTCTGCCCTGTGTGAAGCCTCTGTCCTAGCACTTTGGTTAGAAGTGTCCATGGGATAGATTCCTGGTTTTATCACTTACCTCATCTGGTTGGCTGCCTTACAAACTGAACTCGTTTCTTTCTTTTTTTTTTTATTTAAAGCAGTCGGGGTTAAGTAACTTGCTCAAGGTTACATGGCCAGTTATTTCTGGGTGTGGTGCTAAGTATCTGAACCCAGATTCGATCCCCAGGTCATCCTGACACTGGGGCCTGTGCTCTTACTCACTGTGCTACCTGGCTGCCCCATGAACTCGTTTCTTTTGGTTCTAAGCCTGTGTAGCTAAGCTGAAGGATCGACTGTTTTGTATTTAAGAGATGTTTCAGATCTGCAGATAAATGTTTGTCTCGATGCAACATTTTGCAACTGCAGAGCTCTCTGTTTTGAAATGAGCTTCTCAGAGTTTGATTAACATGAGAGAACAAGAGCTAACATCTCCCTTGCTCTGAATAGCTTCTCCATCAACATGTTTAAAAGCTCTTTTGGCATCTTTTTTTTTTGGTGATACTTTTGGCTCAAAACAGATTTTAGCATAGTTTTTTCTCGTGTTAAGATTTCTAATTTTTCTGAAATAATGCTTTTCATTCGAGACATGAACATGCCATCTCAATTCTGCATTGGAGAGAAAAACCTCAAGTTTCTGGTGTGGAGGATTGAGACTGATCTATGAGGATTAATTTATGTAGCATTCTTTTGGGATTATATTGAGAGACTGTAGTATTGATTATAGAGAGCACAGTTATGTTGAGAGATGGGTAGGCTTGCATTATTTCATAATTGTGTCTTATGGTTCTACTCCAGGAAGTTTGTGGTGTATGAAGTATTGCGGGAAGATGAGTTCTCGCCCTTAAAGAATGCCGACAGTCAGAATGGGAAGGACAATCCTACAACCGCGCGGCATGCGTTAATGTCTCTGCATCATTGCTGGGTCCTCAACGCTGGGGGCCACTTCATAGATGAAAATGGGTCTCGCCTTCCTGCCATCCCTCGGTAAGTAGGGCTCCTGCTGACTCTCTGCCCCCAGGCATTTCCCTTGGCACTGTGCAGCTTTGCCTTTCTCTTTCACATAGTCTGTTACTCTCCATGCTCTTAAAAAGGAGAATATAGAGATGTGAGCTGTTCTTCGTGTGAAGAATTGGTCTGTAATGATGGCCTCAGAGAAAAATAGATTATTTTCCAGTTAAAGATTTAGCTACCCTGAATCGCTTGTTATCATAATATGCCATCTTATTATTAGTTAACTGTTGAACAGTAGGTGGCAAGTACTTTCTTTTTATATTCCATGCGCTTTTTATGTGGTGAAAGAGGCAACGTGCTGTGGTGGACAGAGAAGTGTCCTGAAGCCAGGAAGACCTTGGGTTCGGGTCCTATCTCAGACACATTTTTGGCAGCATGACCCTGGGGCTTTAGGCCAAAGGTGTCAGACTTGTGCCTGTCCTTCCCAAGCTGGGGCACAATCCCATGTGCAGCCCGAGCCAGATTAAAATGTCATTGGGAGATGTTCGACAAAACAAAATAAAAATACATCATGACAAAGATAATGTTAATTTGTGGTTTTCTAAGTCAGTATGTGGTCCTCAGGGATTTCCTTCTGTTTCTATCTGAGTTTGACACCACAGCTCTAGGCAACCTTCTAAGGCTTTCAGTTGCAGAGAAGGCACCAGCTGGCCTTGGTAGAGTTTCCTCATCTAGGAGTCCCCCTTACCGAAGGAAATCAGGTTAAGCTCCTCTTCTCATCTCCATTCTGTGGTATTCTCCACTGTGGTTTAAGTTCTCTCTCCCATTCCTATACCTCCAGATTCCTTGGAAGCAGCTGCTTTGCTGCTATAGAAATGTGGCTGTTCAAGGCACACCCTCTGGAGCCCACTGGGGCTCCCCTCACCCTCAGAGGGGTCTCAGAAGACTGGCAAATCGGGTCACCATGGCTCTAAGTGCCCTTAGGTGCCCTGGAGGGAAGTGCATTTCACCAATGTGCCCTGACCCTCCTGGATGAAGAACCCATAATACTTTGGCCTGTCAGAATTAGTTATAGCTAGAAGTAGTCAAGATCCAGATAAAATGATGCATTAGGTTTAAACTGCATGGTTCTCACATTATATGTTTAAACACTTAGCTACTGCTGAAGTCCTGACTCTAATAACACTATGACTTGGCTGCTCAGGGGTGCTTGTGGACATCAAGCACCCTTTCACTGGAGATGTTTTCTTAGAACTGAAGAACTCTCCTGCTGAGGATTTTGTAGATAGGATTCATGATTTGGACAGGGGTTAGACTAGATGATAGATAAAGTCTCTTCTGTGTGATGTGCATTTCATACTGTTGGTGCCATACTGTTTCCATTGTAAGAAAAGGTCAGCAGATTTCTGCATAAGGATCAACAAGGTTGATCTGTGAATATGCCGAAGTAGGTCATCGTCATAACTTTGTTCATTTGATTTTTTTTCCTTTGGTTTTCTTTGTTTTACTTTCAATTTCAACATTAATAGCAAAGTACCAGTAGGCTACTCAAGTATCTTGTATGCTCATTGTCTTTCATTATTATTGTTTTATTTGTATTCATTCCCATTAATGCTTGTTTATTCCCACATAGCCATACTACAAATGGAAAGTCAGAGACCCACACAGCTGATGTCAATCACAAGTAAATATACCTGGCTGCCTGCAGTGCATGGTGATGGGGCTATGCTTCCCTGGGTATTAATGGGCCTTGCAGCTCGGAGTACTGAAGCTATGAGCCACCTTTGGGGGAGGAGATTGACTTGAGCTTTTGGTGGGGTTCACTGCTTTCCTGGTAGCAGGCCTCTGGAAGACACACTAACGCAGAGAATCGCTATGCATGGTTGAGCTGGGAGCATGCTTTACTAAAGAATCTGACAAGGGGTGGCCAGATGTGCAGTGAATAGGTTTATTGCATAGTGAGAGCAGGTTGCAGAGCAGCAATAGTGGGCATGGTTCACAGTACCCTCTAGGACATCCCCATAGATAAAAATTACATTCTCTACACCTAGCTTTGAGAATTGTGTTTGTGGGGGAGAAGAAAGTGTTACCTACAGAAAGATGACATATTATCTGAGACATAGATATTCATCTCAGGGACCCAAATTTGTAGTGAGATTTCTCACAGCTCTTCTCTTTAATCGTTGTGGACTAGTTTGCCTTCTTTGTGAACAGAATGAACAGAATAGAAAAAAAATTTACCCCTTTATGCTGACAAGGAGTTTTCAGCTAGAACCAGGACATATTTTCTTCAGCCTGGTATCTAGCAAAGAATATGATGAAATCTCCATCTTTGCACCTGAAGAGTCAGCTCAATCTTTTTTATATACTCTGAAGATGTTTGGCTTGAGTTAGATTTTTAAATTTTTATGCAAATGTAAAATGAATTGGAAAATGAAAAAATTGAGAAAAGAGCCTCTGGGAAGGGAAGCTTTTTTTTTTTTTTTAAATAGGGCAGCTCTGAAATCAACTTCACCATGGGCTTTCTCCCACCACTGTGACACAGTTGGGTCCTGACAAGAGTAGTACATGTGAATTCCATCCAGGGTCTTACTGAATGTGGGTGAAGATCTGTTACAGTTGTCCTGTAAGACAGCACCTGTGGATGAGGAAAAGAGTTCATTGTTTTGGTTCATTTTAGTGAATGGTCAGAGCAGCTCATTTTGATCTCTTAAAAACTGTTGACTGGTATACCATCTTTGTGATTTTTCAAACCAGATTTCTTGTCATTGGGTTTCAGCAGCTGCTATAGTAAAAGGAAGAAACAGTTCTTTATATGTCTACCTTGTAGCTTCTAGTAATCTCAATTAAAATAAGAGTTTGAGCATAAGAGTTAGCATTCTTTTTTAGTACTTAAACATTTTTGATATTGTCATTTGGACCAATTAAGTCTAATTTAAAATTTCCTAAAATAGTTGTGAGAGGCTAAAATAATTTTTATTTTTTTTGCAACTTGGAGCCAGGGACAAGATTGAATGGAAGTGGGGATTAGTAGAGAGAGAAGAAGCAACACAGGGGTAGAGGAAACAGAGGCTTTTTTTTTTTTGTTTCAAAAATATATTTATTTTTAAATTTTTTTTGTCTTTATCAATTTATTTACTTTTAGTTTACAAGATTCAGTTCCACAATCCCTTGAGTTTCAAATTTCCTCTCCCTCTCTCCCCCCGCCCCATGGTGGCATACAATGAAGTATAGGATCTGCAAATACTTTCACATTAGACATGAGTCAGTTTATAAAGGATTGTAAGGGATGTAATGAACAATGGGAAAGAGAAAATAAAACCAACCAAGAAAAAGAAAGAGAGCAGGTAGTTTGCTTCAATCTGCATTCAAACTCAAACAGAGGCATTTTTGATGGAAAGGGTAAGAAACCGCAGTGACCTGGAAATATCATCAAAAGATGATACACAGTGGGCGGCCAGGTGGCTCAGCGAGTAAGAGCACCGGCTGCAGTGTTGGGATGACCTGGGGATCAAATCTGGGGGCAGACACTTAGCACCACACCCAGAAATAACTGGCTGTGTAACCTTGAGCAAGTTACTTAACCCCGATTGCTTTAAAAAAAAAATGATACATATGTGCTAGTACCTGGGGGAGAGTGGGGGGGGGCAGTTCTGTCAGATGCCAAAGGCTGGAGAATTGCAGCTGTTATTGGGCCATCTGTTTATGCCTTGAGGTTTTAAGCTTCCATCTTCCACTTCACTGTATTAGGGAAGTTCTCCAGTCACTGGTCCTGTGAGGTGTTTTTTGGCTCCTAAAATCTTTGCGAATAAAGCATTTTTGTGCCTTCTGTTTTGTCCATAACAGTATACTAGTCAGTGAGCAAAACAAAAAGAAACTTAAGAATGACAGTTTTTTGCCTTTCAGGAGTTTGTATTCTGGTTGAAAATGAAATAGTGAAAATAATACTACAAAGCTAGTTATAGTTAAGTGCCAACGTGAGTAATAAAAATAGATGAGCCGTGGCAAGTCAGAGAAACAGGAGCTCAGTGTGGTCTGACAAGCATTGGTGGGGTTTGGGGAGGCAGAAGGAGAGGGCATGGGGCATTTATTTGAGTTGAGAAAGAAGCACAAAGAAAGAGTGGAGAATGAACATGGCACATTGCGGTGTGCAGGGAGCTAGGCCTGGCTTGAAAGTGAGGTCATGGAGAGCCTTGCCTGCTGGGCTGGGCAGCCTGCTTCTCTCTAAAGGTGATGACAGGAAGAACTCTGGCTGGGTTGGCTTGTTCTGCCAGTGCCTACAGGCCTTTATTTTGATTCAGACTTGTGATTTCGTTGTTGGAGGTGCCCTCAGCACGTGCACTGAAGCCTTGAACCTGTGTCACCTCTGGGGTGCTGAGGAATCCTTGTGCTCAAACTTCCTAACTCAGAGGTCAGAGGTCAATTCTAGCCACTCTGCAGTTCTGTCTCTCACCTCAGAGCTTCTGAAACAGTTATGAGCGGATGGCACAAGGTCGGCAGGAAATTAGATTCTAGTATCGTTGGTCGTTGTCTCACATACAGGCCAGAAGCCAAGGGACTAAAAAGGATCGCCAACATTATTGGTTTTGATAATACTTTAACATTTCAGAAACTTGGGGTCTTAAACTGGACTAAATATTAAGTTAATGTATCCAAAAGAAAGTGGTGAATTTGTCCTTGTCATTGCTGTGATACCGATGGAGTCGGCCCAGAACAGGAGGTAGGTCACTATCAACTTGAAATGCAAAGGCTGTGCCACTTCTTTGAAAGGGTCTTTGGTAATAGTCATGGAGAACTACTTTGGAAGTAAAAATGGCCAATCCTTTCTTGTTAAATGAATCAGCCTGGCTTATTTGGGAAACTGTCCTTTCATCCCCCTCTCTAGAAAAGCGGGTACTGAGAAATAACATAAAAGGCTAATGATGTTTTTGGAAATCAGACTATTTCTAAGATGTAGGAGAGGATAGGGTCTGTTAATATGAATGAAGTGATTTAATAGTAATGCCATTGAATATATATATAAAATTTTTTTGCCCTTTTTTGGAGGGAAGAAGGCAGGGCAGTTGGGGTTAAGTGACTTGCCCAAGGTCACACAGCTAGTAAGTGTTAAGTGTGTGAGGCTGGATTTGAACTCAGGTCCTCCTGACTCTAGGGCCGGTGCTCTGTTCACTGCGCCACCTAGCCGCCCTGAATATCTTTTTCTAACGTGAACAACTTTATGCTATCAGTTATCACTAACATGGGGCAGTTAAGGTGGTACAGTGGATAGAGCACCAGACCTGGAGTCAGGGAAGATTCATCTCCCTGAGTTAAAATCTGGCCTCACATACTTGCCAGCTGTGTGACCCTGGGCAAGTTGCTTAATCCTGTTTGCCTCAGTTTCCTCATCTGAAAAATGAGCTAGAGAAGGAAATGGCAAACCATTGCACTATCTTTGCCAAGAAAACCCCAAAAGGGGTCATGGAGAGTGGGACATGACTGGAAAGACTGAACGGCAAATCACTACCATGTGTCCCTGATAGGTTCTATAACCATGATGACAGCAGTTGAAGGTGCCTTCCCAAGAATTGAGCATTTTTCAATCTAGGACCTGTTGTTGGTGTGAAATGCATTCACTGAATGCGTGGTGAGTGCAGGTGCTGATGTGAAATGTGTCAGTGAGCGACTTGTGTTATCTCCCAGGCTTCAAGGAAGTTGCAAGCACCATCTCTTTTCAATCTAGTAAATAATTAAAGAAGTGGAGTTTTTTATTTTGGTGGTGTTCTCTTTTTTTAGCTTGAAGGATGCCAATGACCTACCCATTCAGTGTGAAATCTCACCTCTTGTCTCCTATGCTGGCGAAGTAAGTTCACTAATTATACACCCCCACATACTTCAGTTTTTATTTAAGTTTGTATCTATCCACAAAACCATCATAGAACATAGAACTGTCAAAAATTTTCTACGTATACCTTGATAGAATAGAGATGTATTATGGGAGCAAATTTAAGAAATTGCATTTGTCTTAGATATCTGCAGTCTCAGGGACTCTTTACCTTTGTGTCCTGGACCCCTTTGGTAGTCTGGTAAGGTCGATGGACCCCTTCTCTCAATTGAATCCTTAGGAAGGTTAAAGGAAACCAATTCTAATAAAATATATTTATCCAAAAAAATTTTGTTTTAAGTTCACAGACCCCAGGTTACAGATCCCTGCATCTGGATCCTTCTGCCATTAAAACACTATATGAGGGGGCGGCTAGGTGGCACAGTGAAAAGAGCACCGGCCCTGGTATCAGGAGGATTTCACTCCGGCCTCAGACACTTAACACAAAAAAAACTAGCCGTGTGACCTTGGGCAAGTCGCGTGACCCCAATTGCCCTGCCCTCCAAAAAAAAAGGCAAAAAAACTTAAAAAAAAACGAAAAAAACCCCAAAACCCCACTATATATATGCCACAAGCATGGTTTGGTGCTAGTAAACTACAAGCTTGAGGCTTCTAAATTTCCTTCCCCAAACCCCACCAGAGATCTCAGCACTGTTCTCTACACATATATATTTACACATAAAATACTCATGATGAAATTGTTGTGGGATTGAATTGGCTGCTGTTCTGGATGTCACTGGGGCCTAATGGATTCCAGCTACACATTGTCCACCAATATAGGTTGTCTTTGTACTACTTAATGCATCATAACTTTAATCTTTAATGTAACCCAACTTATTTGGATGCACAATCTGTTCAGTTTTTAAAATCTTCTGAATAGAAAATTCTAGACCTCTTTGGGTGCTTTATTCTTATTGTGTTCCTTGGCAGCATCACTCAGACAGTGTTGTAGGTCTGCCTTCCGAGACCATCTCCTGCTGGAAACAGCCACATTGGGCAGTGGGGATGGTTGGGAAGAGTGATTGTTGTCCCCTTGCACTTTGAGGTGAAGTGAGTGTGACATACTCACAGACTTGATTCCCTCTTTTTAAGTTTTAAGTTTCAGTGTTGGGCCAGTAAGCCTCCTTCATGTTAGCCCAACTTAGGATACCCTCACTTGAGTTCATTGTTACTGAGAGTTAAGCCCAGAAGGTTTCTGACTTTGTGTTTCTTTTCCTCCATCTTTAGGGCCTCGAAAGTTATGTGGCAGATAAAGAGTTCCATGCTCCTTTAATCATTGACGAGAATGGTGTCCATGAGCTGGTGAAGAATGGCATCTGAACTGCGCGGTGGTGCCATATATCCACAGGAGTCCCTTTCATTTGTAACGGGCCAGCTGGGAAGGAATGTAAAGGGCAGTAGTTGTTTCACTTGTTCCAGCTATTGCAAACTCCCTGGAGAACTCGACACCCAGACTGAGAGCAGTGATTTCCTTCTGGCTTTTGGCTCATTGAAGTTCTTATTTATATTTTTTATTGTACGTTTTCTTCCCAGACAAGGAAAATATTGGCTCTACAAGGAAATTTCTTCTAGCTTAAACACCATCAGGGGTGTTTCTTGCTGTCTTACTTGGAATTGAGGAATGTTTATTTTTGAAGTTGTATATAGTAATAAACCATTGTACATGAATCACTTATGTGGTACTAAGTTTGACTTTTATATTCTCAGACATTACCTTTTTATTAAAAAAAAACACAAGAAGTTAGACCATAAACTCCTCTTCTTGTTGTTGGGTTTTGGACCTTGTAGAAATTAAAGAGTTGGAGAAGTCCATTAAATCTTAAATCTCATTACTACCTGGCTCACATAAAAAGAAGATATGCAACTTGAGACTTTTATGAACTACCATGCGATAATGTGTGGAAAAAAGAGACTCTTCTAGGAAAAGCTTGTAAAGTCTTTGAACAACACACTCAGGATTTATCCCTTTTTTATCTTTGGTATTGCTTTCATTTTGCTTGAGACTTTGATATTTAAATGCATCAGTACCTTCTCCCAGATAGAGTTTTTTTTTAAATTTTTTGCTTTTTGGAGGGCAATTGGGGTTAAGTGACTTGCCCAAGGTCACACGGCTAGTTTTTGTGTTAAGTGTCTGAGGCCGCATTTGAACTCAGGTCCTCCTGACTCCAGGGCCAGTGCTCTATTCGCTGTGCCATCTAGCTGCCCCCCAGATAGAGTTTTTTAAATTAAATTCTATTTTTTTTTCAGATCTACATTCTCTCTCTCCCACCTTCCCCTCCCCACACCCCAATTGAGAAAGCAAGAAAAATAATACCTCTCCTACAAGTATGTAGAATCAAGTAACAAATTCTTACATTGACCATGCCTCGCCTCCACCCCCGAATCCCCAAACTGTGTCACTCCATATGCCAAGCTCAACACCTCTCTATTAGGAGTTAGTTAACATGTTAACATGTTTCACTTTGAGTCCTTTGGAATTTTGGTTGGTCATTTTGTTGATCTTTCAAAGTTGTTTGTTTTTTACTGTAATTGTATGAATTGGCCACTGGGTCTGCTCACCTCACTCTGTATCAGTTTCTACAAGTCTTTCCATGTCTCTCTGAAACCATCCCCTTTATCATTTCCTACAATAATTGTACTCTCTGATATGTATATGCCATAATTTGTTCGGTCATTCCCCAATTGATGGGCACTCCCATCTGTTTCCAATTCTTTGTTACCACAAAGAGTTCCAAAAAACTATTCTTGTACATGTGGGTCCTTTTCTTCTTTAACTCTTTTGTTTACAGGGTTAATAGTGATACTGCTGGGTCAAAAGGTATGCATAGCTTTGGGGGCCCAATTCTAAATTGCTTTTCACAATGGCTGAACCAGTTCACAACTCCACCAACAGTGCATTAACGTACCTGTTTTCCCATAGCCCCTTCAGCATTTGTCATTTCTCCTTGTCTGTCATCTGTGCCAATCCGCTGTTTACCCATACATGTGGACAAATTGCATATGTTGATAGATTTATAGAATGTTGGTGCTAGAAAGGACCTTAGATCATTTAATTCAGGCCTCATTTTTACAGATAAGGAACCAGACCCATAGATAAAGTGACTTGATCATAACTAGTTACTGGCAAAATAGAATTCAGAATAAGGAATTAAACTCAGGTAGATCTTCTGACTTCCACCCCAGGGCTATTTCCATTCTATGACACTGTCTTGCCAGATTTTCTCCTGGTTCTCTGCCAGTGAGTTAAAAAGTTTAACTAGCAATTCCCTGTATCCTCTGTGAGGATTTTCTAGGTTATCTGTTGACTGGTCTGAAATACAGCTTGCATAGGGTTTTGTTTTGTTTTGTTTTTCTTTCTGGAGACAGTTAAGTGACTTGTCCAGGGTCACATAGTAAGTGTTCTGAAGCTGGATTTGAACTCAGGTCCTCCTGTCTCGGGGGCTGGTGTTCTATCTGCTGCACCACTTAGCTGTCCCAATTTGCATAAGTTTTTGAGTCTTTTTTCCATACTAGATTTGAATCTTAAAAACAACATTACCACCACAAAAATAAGGCTTTAAAATCCAGGGGAAAGTTTCATAAAATGTTAAAATTGGGGCAGCTAGGTGGTGCAGTGAGTAAAGCACCAGCCCTGGAGTTGGGAGGACCTGAGTTAGGTTCCGGCCTCAGAAAAAAACTAACTGTGTAACCTTGGGCAAGTTACTTAACCCCAATTGCCCTCCAAAAGGCAAAAAAAAAAAAAAAAGAAGTTAAAATTTATTTTTGTGGAAACATTCATTAGGGGCTGACCATGTGCCAGTCCCTGTGTTGTAGCTGGAGATACAAAGTCAGAACTGAAGTCTGTCCTGCTCTGAAGTTACATCTTTTATCAACGGAAGTAGTGGAGTGAGCATTGAACTTGGATTCAGAATACCTGGGTTCAAATACCGACTGCCATATTACCACAAGATCATAAGACTGTCCCAACTTCTTTATTTCAGTTTGATGATCTATTAATAAAAGCATAATTGTACTTTGTACTTCAAATGCTTGAGATAGTTGGTTTAGAAATATGGCCTTGAGGCCATATGTGGCCTTCTAGATTCTTGGGTGCAACCTTTTGACTGAGTCCCAAGTTTTACAGAACAAATTCTTTTATTAAGGGAATTTGTTCTGTGAAGTTTGGATTCAGTCAGAGGGCCGCACTTGAGGACCTAGCAGCAGTGTCCCCGCCCCTGGTTATGTTAATGCCTGTGAAATACTGTCAACCTTAAGGTGCTGAATAAATATTAGCTGTTATTTTACTGAAATGCTTTAGGGTCTGAAAAGACCAGACTCCAGAGATTTTGTTTAGACCATATGGCCCTGAGTGATCTAACAGGTTTTAATAGACTACTAAGTTGGGAGTGAGATAACTTAAAAGGCACTCCTAGCATTAATCTCATTTCCATAAGTGATAATGATCTTTTTTTTGTCTCTCTTATACATTTTCTCTCTTCTCCTTCATTACTTCATTCCGATTTTATGAGATTCTTTGAAAGGAAGAATTAGGATTCTTATATGAAGGCACTGCATTCATATATTTGTGGACAGGGAGATGTGGGGGAGGTCCAAGCAGTTATGGAGACCTGAAGAGCAGAACATAGTGAATGTGAGGTAATCTAATTGAGTGAATCAGTTGCTATTTAGCAACCTCATACATCTGGAAGGCACCTTAGAGCAGAGATGTTAGACTCCCAGGCATGGCAAGCAGCCACGTGAAAACGAATCACAAAGTAATTGGGGGATGTTTAACAAAATAAAAATGCAACCACAGATAAGGTTAATATGATTTTTAAAAAGTCAATGTGCTGCCTTTGGGGGTCCATTCTTATTTGAATTTGATGCTACTGGCTCAGGGGACATCTAGTCCACTCCCATTTTATCAGTGTGGAAACTGAAGCCCAGACAACTGAGGTCAACCCAATAATAAGTAGAAGAGCAAGAATTTGAACCTGTGTTCTTTGAGTTCTATTCTAGCCCTCTCCACTTTCCCAGTGCCTTCCAGGATCTTTGTTCTATAACTGATTTCTTCCCATTTTTAAAAAGTCTCTGCTAAGAGAAATTATGGTTACATTTATGGAAGAGTATCTGATTGGAAACAAGAAGAAAAAGATGGGGGTCTTGTTTAATAGGGGTGTGACTTTCAGAAAGGCACCAGCCTCTCTAAACCTCCCTTTCCTAGAGTCAGAGTTGGAAGGGACCTTTTGTTGTTCAGTCCTTTTGATTGTATCCAAACCCCATCTGGGGTTTTCTTTGCAGAGATACTGGAGCGGTTTGCCATTTCCTCCTCCAGCTCATTTTACAGATGAGGAAACTGAGGCAAACAGAGGTTAGGTGACTTACCCCAGAGTCACATAGCTAGTCAGTGTCTGAGGCCACATTAGAACTCCGGAAGATGAGTTCCTGAATCCAAGCCCAGCACTATGCGCTATGGTGCCCCCCAGCTGCCCTGGAAGGGACCTCAGAGGACATCTGATAACTAAAGAGGCATCTGTAATGTCCTTGACAAGTAGTGACAGAAGACTTTAGGCTGTCTACTGAGACAGCCTATTCCACTTTTGGACTGCTTCCTTTAAAAGTGCTGTGCTGAAGTCTGTCTCTGACAACTTCAACCTGGTATCCCAAGCCCTGCCTTTTGGGGCCCCATTTAACAAGTTTAATTTGGCTTTCAGCTATTTGAACATGGGTACCCTGCCATCCTGAAGTCTCGTCTGGCTTGGCAGATTCATAGATAAGAAGGAAAGAGGATGGAAAGGACCTTCTTAATAGACAAGGAAACAGGCTTAGGGCAGGTTCTCAAATCCCCTCATCCTGGGGTGGGGAACCTGTGTCCTCAAGACCATGTATGGCCCTCAAGGTCCTCAAGTGCTGTCCTATGACTGAATCCAAACAATTTGTTCTGTGAAGTTTGGATTCAGTCAAAGTGCCGCACTTGAGGCCCTCGAGGGCCACATGTGGCCTTGAGATCATAGGTTTCCCTGCCCCGATCCAATGCTTTTTTCCCTGTATACATGTGGTTAGTTTGCTTCTTGCCTTTTCATTTCTGGATCAGGTTTGCAAATCTCTAGACATTTACATTTTCACTTGGTCTTATGCTCCCTTTCTGGCCAAGAATCTATCCTCCTTATTTCCTAAATTGCTTTTCTTCTCACCTTCAGCAGTTGTTTGCTTCCCAGTCTTTCTCCTCCCAAACGGCTGCCTTCAGTGAACCGCAGTAACAAAGGAGCTTGGTTTTTTGTTCAGGACTTCATTATCATAGATGTACAGCTGGAAGAAAACTTAGAAATCATCAAATCTAATCCCTCATTTTACACTTAAGGAAGTATAACATTTCTGGGACTTTTCTTTTTTTGTTTTTTCCCCAATAGTAGGTTCCTGGTTTCCCTGATGAGCAATTAGCAGACAGCTAATGTGAGTCACCTGAGGTCACATCCAGTGTTCTTTCCAACCCAGGTAACCCCTGATTCTAGTACAAAGTCCAGCCTACTGTGGGTAAATTTTGTTCTTATGTAGCAGT
Organism: Petaurus breviceps papuanus; assembly: GCF_028583685.1. NCBI lineage: Eukaryota > Metazoa > Chordata > Mammalia > Diprotodontia > Petauridae > Petaurus > Petaurus breviceps. The sequence continues at coordinate 14,947,165 of NW_027185876.1, forward strand.
TACATGCAGAAACACACATAGTAGACAGTCTTTGGGTCACTGGGAAATGTTCATTGTCTTCCATGCTTGCCCAAGGTACTTAGCCCTCTTTCATTCTTGCTGGTAACCCTGGGTAAGGTTTTATCTGTAGTCTGCTTTGTTTCTGAGACTTTGCCTAACCTTTTTTATTTTCTCCAATAGTATGTTCCTGATTCCTTGACCAGCAATTAGCAAATTCCTTCTAGGGACCTAATGTAAATGGCTTTCATCAAGGTACCTAGATGGTTGTAGCAGACAGAATTCTGGGCCTTGAGTCAGGAAGACATAAGTTCAAATTTGGTCTTAGAGATTTACAAGCCCTGTGACCCTGGGCAGGTCACTTAACCCCTGTTTGTCTCACTTTTCTCAATTGTCACATGAGGATAATAATAGTACCTACCTCCCAAAGCTGTGAGGACCAAATAAGATAATATTTATAACTCACTTAGCACAATGCCCAGCACACAGCAGGCACTTAATTAATGCTTCTTTCCTTCCTCTCCTGTTGTCTCCAAGAAGGTTCTGTATAGATAGAGATTGAACTTCCTGCTGCTTCTCCCTCTCCCATCTTCATCTTCCTTTCCACAGCTTATCTGAAGCTGGCCGTAATTGCCTCTTTGATATCTCTGTTTCTGAAATATAACCCTGGAGAGCCTATTCTGTCTAAGAAAACAAATCCAATATTAGTGAAGGGGGATGCAGAGCAAAGAAGTGACTGGAGAAACTTTGAGTCCCGGCTTTTAGTCTTCCTAACTGTGGGATGTGACCAAGTCCCTTGGCCTTCCCCAAACTCAATTTCCTCAGCTTGAAAATAAGAGGGTTAGAGAGCTACTAAGCTCCCTTTATGGTTCTAAGTCAATGATTCTATGACGCATCCTGATCTTAGGGGGAAGGATACCACGAATTCAACATAGTATATGAAATAATGTCCTTTTGTGAGACTTGAAGGGATTTTGCCTTTGCCACAGGCATCGAGAATTATGACACTTGCTTCTCACGCGCGCGTGTGTGTGTGTGTGAATTCTTTCCTCTTTTGTCCAGTTCAGATGAGAGTGAGATTCAAGTGTTAACCTCTCCACCCCTCCTTCCTTCTTGTTGTATAGCATTCTACTTGGGCATCCTGATTATGGGAGATAATGTTTTTTTTTCTTTTTGGAGGGGGAAAGGCAGGGCAGTTGGGGTTAAGTGACTTGCCCAAGGTCACATGGCTAGTAAAGTATTAAGTGTCTGAGGCCAGACTTGAACTCAGGTCCTCCTGACTCTAGAGCCAGTGCTCTATTCACTGTGCCACCTAGCCTCCCCAGTGGGAGATAATGTTACCCAAACTTCCTCTCTCTTTCTCCTCCAAGTGTTTTCCTCATCTCCCTTCCCTTTCTTCTTTTAAGACCATCAAGACATAACAGAACCACTCCTGGGCCTTCAGTCTAATTTGACTTCTGTGAACCTTGATGATAATACAGCTCAGAGGGGACACATGTCTCTTTCCCCCATATTAGAATAGTAATTGGATTTCCCTTTAGAGAATGTCCAACCTTTGCCTAGGCACAGCAGGATCTCATAAGATGGAATTACTCTGCACCCCCCACCTCTGGATGGGGGTAGCCTCCTTTGATTGACTGTGTGGCTGAAAGGCATCTTTAAAACCATGAGCCTGATACAGTCTCTTTCTTTCTGACTTGCCTTTGGGTGCCCTCCTGCTGTGTCCAAGCGGGTGTTGCCTCAGTCAAAGTGAGAACTCAGAAAAGCCTTAACTTAAAAGGGCCGAGGTTTCCCACTGCATCTGGGCCATCTCCTGTTGTCCTGATCTATATCTTGCCACTGGACCCAGATGGCTCTGAAGAAAGGAGAAAGTGAGGCTGGTGACTTTGCACAGCCCTCCCTCACTTAAACCCAATTCACTGGCAAATCTTCACCTTCCTGAAGGTCTTCCTCCAGAAGGAAGGACAAACAACAAAGAAACAGCCAGAGGGTGAAGAGAACAGTTCCCCTACGGTATGGGTGCCGAGAATTGAAATGGTAAGAGGGAAAGGACTTCCTTCCCCTGATATGCTCTCCTACCCTGACTCCAAGACATGGGTCTGGGGGTATTAGTTTCTGTTCTGTTTCATTTGTCTGCAGGTTCTGGTGCCAACAGAGCTATGGGGACCTTAGAGCTAGGGTTGGTGTAGTTAGGCTGCCCAGCAGGGAGGTCCTAAGAAACCAGAGTGCCTGAGATTTGGGCTTGGTGGGGAGGTTAGTTTGGATCTGGGACTGGCCTCTCTATAGGAACTGAGCTAAGCTGTGAATCTTACCCCTTGCCCTCCCCAGGGTATTGTAAAAAGGGGAGGGAGGATTATACTTCCCCTGTGTTGGGGGAGTAAGTTTATTTGTGATTAATATTTCCTTGTAAAATCTAATCTTACTGTTAGTGGCCAAATGGAACTGAGGTTGCAAAGGACTGCGCCCCGCCCCCTACTGCCTCCCCCCCCCCACATTTGGGAAAATAGCATCAGTGGGAGCTAGAGCTATTTGCAGAGAGCCTAGATACATATCCCAGACCCCCTTAAGGGTACCATAGAACCCTAGGGAAGTGGCGAAAGGTAACGTATCTGGCCTTCAGGCAGTAGGGACTAGGTCTGGGAGTGTTACATTAAGAAATGCTGATTGACTGACTGGCTGAGATCACAGATGGTCTAAGCATGTACTTATATGTGGCTGCTCTTCAGCATGTATCTTCATCCTTTCTGCCCCTCTCAGTACATTAGAATTCACTTTTCGGAGGCTGTTAACCAACATCCTTGTTGCCAGCCCATCCTAATCATGGGTTCATAGACTGGCAGGGTGGGGGGGTTACTTTGGATCACAGAAGTTAGAGGAAGTCTGGAAGAAGAAAAAAAAGAAAAGGAAAAGAAAAATGTCTTGAGAAGGAAATTATGGGCACCTCTGAGTGAAAGTGAATGTTCTCGGAAGTCATGAGTATAAAATGTGTAACTTAAGCAGACTTTATTACTTGATGTAAAATTCTTATTTTATTAGCACATGCAGTATAAGCTAGTTCCTGTGAGTCAGACATGTCATCCGTTTGAGGCTCGTCCTTAGGCTGGCTGTGCTTACTGAAGAGTAATCATTTCTACCCTGGTAGGTCTGATGCTGTTCAGCAGAGGGCAGCAGACCCACATAGTATGGGAAACACTCCCCAGAAACAACCTAAAGTAATGTGTCCAATTCCATGGAGCTGGAAAGAGACCTCATGACCATCTAGAAGAAATGGGGCTCCCTCTGACTTCCACTTTTTTTTTTTACTGGACTTGTGTTTTCATTGATACAGGAGACCCCCAGTGAGGAAACCCTCTCTCCCAATGCAAAGTGATTTGCCTAGGTTCACACAGCCAGTTTGGAGAAGGGACAAGACTGGAAGAGAGGTTTTCCTGTTTCCAAGGACAGTGCTCTGTCTACTACCCTGCTCTGTTTCTCAAACCTTCCTTTTAACAGATGAAGAATCTTGAGGCCAAGAGAGGGGAGATAGTTGGCCAAAGGTAAATAGATATTTAATGTAGGACCCGGTGTGGAACTCTGGTTTTCTCTCTTCCAGTCCAGCTTTCTTTCCACCTTAACCTTTTGGTTTAGGGATTTTGGATTGAGGGAAGAGTTCAGGCACATTTTTCTTTAGTGGGAAAGGAGGGATCTTATTTTGTTCTCGTCCCCATCTTCAATAGAGGAAGACTTCCCGGCCTGTAGTTTCTGCCTAAGTTTGTAAACCAGGCTAGGCAAATTCCTAAGATAGTAAAGGCCACCCTGGTCAGAGCATCCAGGGGCTGTTGTTCCATTTTGCCCTCCTGAAGGGGAAAAAAAGGATCAGTTACCTCATGGACTACTATGCATTTCCCCGATTGCTCCCCAGGGCACTCCTAATTAGTCTCCTTAAACCTGTGATTTTGCCATGTTCTTATAAGATCAGAGAATGTTAGAACTGCAAAAGACCCTAAAGCTCTTTTACTCCAATCCTCTCATTTGACAGCTGAGGAAACTGAGGCCCACAGAGAAGAAGTGACTTTCCCAGGTCATAGATATGCTGTTGTCTTTGTGGTTGTCTTTTCTTGCCAGGAGGGCCCAAATCTAGTCATTAAGTGAAGCTCAGGCAGAGACTATTGTGGTCCAATCGATGAGCTTCAGAGTGAAATGGGTTCAAGGTTTGTCTTTGAGAGAAAGAAAGAAAGAGAGAGAGGAAGGAAGGAAGGGTCATAGACACAGTAAACAACAAAACTATAATTTGAACCCAGATTCTCTTACTCAATATCCAGTGTTTTCCTCCTATGCCACATATTTAAAGTCCAAACCAATTCTTCCCCCTCCCCAAATATATTTTTGCTATGTTTCTTTTTTTTTTTTTGCTTTTTTTTTGGAGGGCAATTGGGGTTAAGTGACATGCCCAAAGTCACACTGCTATGTTTCTTAAAGGAAAAAAAACTCTTAAAAATAAATATGGGGAAAAATGAGCAATTTTGAGATACCTTATTTGAATTTCCTTAGTAGTCAAGGAAGAACTTTTTAAAAAATTGTTTTATATTTCATGATGGTTAATAATAAGATAGTAAGGCAAAATGTGAAATTCAACTTAACTTCAAGCCTCCAATGTGCTGCCACATGAATAAAGTCAAGCTGACTGCTGGTTTTTTCCTGTTGATTTGGAAAAAATGGTGGGGGAAGGTGTCTGAGACTACAGGCCTGGCTGAGTTAGCAGGGCCAGTTATAGCAGAACTTGCCTATTTGGATCCTGATTTAGATTCCAGTAAATCATTCTTCCACCGGCCTGGTCACTTGCCTTATTCATCAGCATGTGCCATTTTTCTCTGATGATGGAAGTCTTCCTATGATAGTAGGTACAAAAGAGGTCTTTTGTGATAAGGTCAAGGGAAAGAAAATGTCCCTCTGAAATTACTGAAATATTCCTTCCTCCTCGTTTCATTCCAGGGTTTTAACTTAAGCCTCAAAAGATCTAAAGCCCCAACAGATGTTTGCCCTTTGACAATTCTACTGGCAACAGGTATTTACTGATAGTTTTAGCTGCTGGAGGCTGAAATAAATGGTTCACCCTACTCCAGTTGGAGGAGAGATTCTTTACCTGGAGCTTATGAATGGATTTCAGGGGATCTTTGAACCTGGATGTGAAAAATACATCTTCATTGTCATTAATCTCTAACTTAAATCGAGCATGTCCTTCACTTTAAATAAAAAAAAAATTAAAAATATTTTGAGAAGGAATTCTTAGGCTTCCCCAAACTGCCAAAGAGGTTCATGATACCCTAAAGATCAAACTTTCAATTCCTGGCTAGAAAAAGGGGGAAAAGATTCATTGGAAACTCTTATCTTTATTTTGTTGTTGAGTTGTTTCAGTCATGTCTAAACTCTTTGTGAGCCCATTTGGGGTTTTCTTGGCAAAGATACCGGAATGGTTTGTCATTTCCTTCCCCAGATCATTTTATGGATGAGGAAATTGAGACAAACAGTGTTAAGTGACATGCCCAGGGTTACTCTGTTAATAAGTGTCTTAGGCTGGATTTGAATTTATAAGGATGAATCTTCCTGATTCCAAGCCCAATGCTCTAACCACTGCACCACCTAGAAGTTCATTCTCTTTAGACAATGACCCAATATGATAGAGTATCCAAAGAAGTCAAAATCATGTTGGGCACCTCCAGGAAAGGTATTGAAAACAAAAAAAGAAAATGCTGTGACGCCCTTCTGTAAAACCATAGCTTATATATTTTTCTGTGCCTAGAGTATTATGGGCATTGCTATTTATTTTGCCTAAAAATCTCAAATGGCAAGATGAGACAATTAGAGATGGGGTGGAGAGAGGTGCCTTGGGAGATAGGATGACCTAGTCACAAGAACCCTAAGTCAGTGGGTTGTTAGGATTCAGATCTCGGGTCTGCTACTTGATACTCAAGAAAGTCACCTCTTCTAACTGTGTACCTCAGTTTTCTTCTCTGTAAAATGAACGGGTTAGACCACAGGACCTCTAAAGGGTTCCAAATATCTATAATTCGATGACTATAAAAAGAGAATAATGTATAGAATGAGATAGGCAACAAGCATTTACTAAGTGCTTGTTACTTCCCAGGCACTGTGCTAATGAAAAGCATTACTTTCATATAAATGGTTATAAACTTTTGGGCCTTGTTATAATGGATGATTAACATAAATTTAAAAAAAAGTTAGATGAAGTCATGGCCCATAGCAGATTGGTTCAGTAGACAGAGTCCTGGACCTGGAGTCAGGAAAGCTTTAAATTCAAATCCTCTCTCAGACACTTACTAGTCATGTGATCCTGGGCAAGCTATTAAACCTCTGCCTCAGTTTCCTTACATGTGAAATAGGGACCATAATATCATCTATCTCCCATGGTGGTTGTGAGGATCAAATGGCATAATTATTGTAACACACTTAGAAAATGGTAGCTATTTATTATTATTATTGTTGGATGATGGGGAAAAAGAGAAAATATCTATAAGGCATGCAGCAAACCTTAAAGTATGATATGAGTACTAGCTTTTATTAGTGAGAGAAAGCCCTTGGCAGGGGTGGGGAACCTGCAGCTTCAAGGCCACATGCTCTAGGTCCTCAAGTGTGGCCCTTTGACTGAATCCAAACTTCACTGAACAAATCCCCTTAATAAGAGGATTTGTTCTGTTAAACTTGGACTCAGTCAAAAGGCCGCACCTGAGTATCTAGAAGGTCATAAGTGGCCTCTAGGCCTCAGGTTCCCCACCCCTGCCTCGGAATATGTAATGATATAATTCTGAACTGAATGGGCCCTTTGCCCTTAATCCTCCAATGCTGGTATGGGAGGGGACAATCCTATTTCTGCACTAAATGTTCCTTGGACCTGAAGTAGGATACAATTCTGGTCTAGTTGGAATGTAGGTCTACTCCTATTGCATCAGTTCTGTTTTTTATAAATAATATTTATAAAATTTATATAATAAATATAATTTATTATATTTATAGACTTTATTATATAATTTATTAAATAAATTAATAAAATTAATTTTTATTATATTAATATATAATAAATTATAATATTTCATATTATAAATATTAAATATTTGTGCTATTTATTTATGCTATAAGTGCTATTAGAGAGAAATTAACGGCCTTAAGACATGGAGGAATCAAGAAATAGAAGGAGATGTTTAGATGACCTCCTAGACCCATCCTTATCTAGGTTGGGGCTTAGAGCTTGACTAGACCTAAGATCATCTAGTTCAACCTCCTAATTTTACAGAGAAGGACTGAGGGCCAGGAAGGCAGAGGGATTTGCTCAGTCACATGGTATGTTATTGAATCAACTGTACTTTGTATGCATGATAAATATCTTTGGTTAATGAACCTAGAATAGAAATATCTCTGAATCTCCATGATCTAGAACGATGAATTTGTCAGCCTTAGAAATGTCCATGGAGGATATGAGGTATGATAGTTCAAAGGCAGTGAACTGATGGCTAGATGTATTTGCAAAGTGAAAACTTTTTCATTCCCTGTGTTAGGGACTTGAAGATTCTATTTCTAGTGGAGGGAGTGTGGCCTAATTGCCACACATCAGAAGACCTGGGTTTGAGTCTCAGCTCTGGTACTCTCTCTGACTCTCAGTTTCTCCATCTGTAAAATAAACATATTAATAATTCACTACCGACTTCACAGGATCAGTTTGAGGATCAAACAAGATAATGTCCAGAAAACAATTAGTAAATTAAAAAATATTAAGGTTAATAAATAGGCCTGTTCAAGAGCTTCCTGTCTTTCCTGGGCCATCTATGAGAGATCTTGTCTAGACCTGGGTCAGAGAATTTCTCTTTGGGCAGTTGGGGTTATTAACATGACATGATGATATTAGCTCTAAGGCCCCTCCTTGAGTCGTCTATCTATACCTTTGGGGCTGTAGGATCTGCTATAAAATCAAACTATTTGTAGAAACAACTATCATGAGTAGGGACAGTAATTG
>NW_027185876.1:14957666-14998138 GCF_028583685.1 Petaurus breviceps papuanus
AGAGTACCTGGCATATAGTAAATGCTTAATAAATGTTTACTGATGGACTTTTGTCCCAGAAATTCTTTTATTAGAACTCTTATCTCCAAAATATCACAAAAAGGAAAAAAAAAAAGAAACCTAGCTCTCTGCACAAAAGTATTCCTAGCTTTGCTTGATTTCAACTCCAAGGGACAAGCTGCCTGCCCCTCCCTGGATAAGCTCACCACTTCCAATCTCATCTTTTGTTGTTGAATCATTTCAGCCCAGTCCCACTCTGACTCTTTGTGACCCCATCTGGGGTTTTCTTGGCAAAGATACTGGCGTGGTTTGCCATTTCCTTCTCCAACTCTAATCTCATTACCACACTGCTAACTCAAGCCTTTGGTACCACCTCCCTCGGCCTCTTCTCTCCTTTATACAGGGCAGAAATTGTACTTCTAGTTATCTCCACTTTGTATCTGCAGCTCTTCTTGCTTTTTACCCTATGGAACAAGATCCCTGCCCTGGCATCTCCCCCAATCCTCCACCCTCTTCCAACTTTTTTTGTGAGTTGTCTTCCTCCATTAGATTGTAAGGTCCTTGAGGGCAGGAACTATCTTTTTCTTGTATTCCCAGAATTTAGCACCATGCCTGGCTTGCAGTGGGTGCTTAATAAATGTTTATTGAATTGAAATAATAATGATAGTTATTATGTATATGATACACTAAGTGTGTGTGTGTGTGTGTGTGTGTGTGTGTGTAACCTCATTTAAGCCTCACAACAACCCTATGAGGTAGGTATTATTATTACTCCCATTTTACAAATAAGACTATTAAGACTGAAAAAGGTTAAGTAACTTGCCCAGTTCACACAGCTAGTAAGTGGTTGAGGCAGAATTCGATTCATATGTTCCTAACTCCATCTACAGCCCCCTGTCCACTATGCAATATGACTGCCTATATATCCATGTATTGGAAAATGATTGAATAATTTGATTTTATTATTCTATAGAAAATCAGGGATTTTGAGAGGTAAAAGGGAAGAGGGAAAGCTTTATAGGCACAGTGGACATACCTTGAGAGCAGGGACTATCTTCAGCTTTTCTTTTACTATCCAATTCTTTAGTAAAATTCCTGGCCCATGGTATGTACTTAATAAAGATTTATCACCTCACTGAGGAAGAGAGGGTGCAGTGTGAGGAACAGCAAGACAATCAAGTGTGACTGGACTGCGGCATATGTTTGAAGGGGAGTAGTGTGTAATAAGATTGGAGAGTTAAGTTGGAACCATCTTATGGAAGGTTTTAAATGCAAAACAAAAGAGTTTAAATTTGACCTTGAATGATAGGGAAACACTGGATTTTATTTAGTAGAAATGTGACATTATCAGATTCAGACCTTGGAAAAATCACCTTGGTGGTTGTATATGTAGGGGGTAGATTGGAAAGGAGAGAGGATGGAGGCAGGGAGATCAATTGGAAGGCTATTGAAATAGTTGAGTTAAAAGGGGATAAGGGCCTGAAATGAGGTACTAGCTCTGTGGATGAGCAGATGAGGATATATGTGAGAGATGTTGTGAAAATAGAAATTAGATATGTGTGTTGAGTCAGAGATTATTGATGAAGCTTCTAGCCTAGGTGACTGGAAGGGTGGTGGTGCCCTGGACAATCACAGGAAATACTGGAAGTAGATTTGTGGACAAACACAACAAATCTCCAATGGCCAAGAAGCAAACCCTCCCCTCTAACCTCTACTGCTTCCTTTCTCATCACCAAATACCTTGACCCCTACCCCACCCCCACCTCAATGTTCCATTCCATCTCTGCTCATTCCTTCCACTGTGTCGTTGGGAGTTATCGATCAATGATAAACATACTTCATTTTAGATCTCATCATTTCAAGCTCCTTCCATCTTGTGGCTTTCACTGAGACCACACTTCCTCTCAATGACAATGCATCCTTGGGCTTCCTTTCCAGTTATGATTGTACCTTCCTTCATCCCTCCAGACTCATTGGTCCTGATGGGGAAGTCAGAATACTGCTTATTCCACAATGCTGCTTCTAAGCTCTCCCTTTATCCTTACCACTCAAAAATCCCTTCTCCTTTGAATTACTCATCCAAATTTATTTTTTGTAATTTCAATTTATTTATGTACTTTTAGTTTACAGCATTCAGTTCCACAGTCCCTTGAGTTCCAAATTCTCCCCCTCCCCCCCATGGTGGCCTGCAATCAGATAAAAGTTCTACAAATACCTTCACATTAAACATTAGTCAAGTTGTAAAGGAGAATTATAACCAATGGAGTGAACAACGAGAAAGAGGGAATGAAGCAAAACAAAACCCAAAAGAGAGAGAGCATCTAACCAAATTTCTTATTCAGTCCAAATACTGTTGACTATTTTCTGATGACCCCTCCGCCCCTAGCACACTCTCCTATTCTTTTCAATGAGTTCAGTGGTTGGCACAGTATCTCTCACCACCCTCATACTAGGGAAATTCAATATACATGTTAATGTTCCCTTAAATGCCCTATCCTCCCAGCTCCTCAATCTGTTCACCTCCCATGACCTATCATTCTTACTCCATTCTACTTCAGTTACACTTAAGGAGGTCACACCCTTGAACTCGTCACCACCCACAAACCCACAAATGTTCCACTCTCATGACCAACTCTGAAATTCCTTTTTCTGATCACAGTCTCCTATCATTCTATCTCTTTATGCCCTACTCCTAAAATTATTCTTAGTTCCCACTCTGACTTCCAATTCTTTTACCTTTCAGTATTTTACCAGACCATTACCTCTGTTCTGCTTACACTATCCTTATTTCCCAATCTGGACCTAGGGGAAAGGTAATAAGATACATTTGGAAGGGATTGTGTTCCTATGGGAAAAATAGGTGGAGGTGACCATTAAATAGTTGGTGATGCAGGAGAGGACTAGATGCGTAGATTTGGACGTTTTCTACACAGAGATGGAAGTTGAATTCATTAGAGTTGATAAGAGAAAAAGAGGGAGACAGAAAGACAGACATGGAGGAAAGGACAGGACCCAGGAGAGAGAATTAGGCTATAAATACGCCAAAGGAAATGTGGTAATAATAGTTAGGCTTTATTGGAATGCCTCAGGGTTTGCAAAGTGCTTTATATATACATTATCTCATTGGTTCCTCACAACAACCCTGGAAGGTGGATGCTGTTATGATCCCCATTGTACCGATGAGGAAATTGAGATTTAGAAGTTGAGTGAGTTTCCCAGGATCCCACAGCTAGTGAGTATCTGATGTATGATTCAGGCTTAGTTTCCTGACTCCCAATTCACCTCTCTAATCATTCTGTTATTATCTCAGTTGCCTGATCTATACTTGAATCACCAATGAATAATTCATTAAGTGCTTATTATGTGCTAGGCACTGGGAATATAAAGGAAAAAGGAAAATAGCCCCTCTCTTCCAGGAACTGACATTACATCAATATAAATAACATATATACATACATATAGGATGTGTTTATATACATATATAACCTTTATTTGCCTCTGTTTCCTCAACTGTAAATTGAGGATAATAACAGCACCTACTTCACAGGGTTGTTGAGAAGATCAAATGAAATAATATTTGTAAGCAACAACTTGGCACAATGCCTGGAACATAGTAGGTGCTAAAAATGCTTATTCCCTTCCCCCTAATATCAAACTTAGAGGCAGCTAGGTGGCTTAGTGGATAGAGCTTTGGAAGTCAGGAAAACCTTAGCTCAAATCTGACTTCAGACACTTACCAGCTGTGTGACCCTGGGCAAGTCACTTAACCTCTATTTGCCTTAATCCAATGGAGGAGGAAATAGTAAAACACTTTGGTATCTTTGCCAAGAAAACCCCAAGGACAGCATTGATCTGCTGTGGTCCACAGGGTCACAAAGAAGTACTGAACAATAAATATCAAACAAAGTATACACATATAGGGATAGGAACAGGGGCTAGATGTAGACTGGGGAATCTGTGGGTGACGAAATTCCCTCCAACAATGCCGTCACTTTCTTTGTAGTCTTCGAGAGTTTTCTAGAGAATCTGGAGCTGAAGTGACTTGTACAGGATCAATATAGTCAGTATGTGTCAGAGGTGAACCTAGATTATTTTGACTTCAAGCCCCATCCCCCCCTTCCTCCATCCTATGTTTCCTCCATGAGACTTGGTAGAACATAGGTAAAATAATTAAACGGTCATTTTGAGATCAGTGGTGCTTGGGAGCTGGGACTGCATGGGGATACTGAGAGAATAAAGCACCTTCCCATGGTTCCCTAACTGGTATGTGAAAGGCAGTTTTTGTATCTAACCCATGATTCACTACATTATACTGACTCTTAGGTAAGAAATTCAGAAGAAATCATTTGGGTGTGGGAACTATAAAGAAACCTGCACGGCCTTGTTTAAAACTTGATCTGTTTAGTTTGCTGGTTTTAATATATTTTTTAAAAAATTGGCCCCTTGGGTCAGAAAGCAGGTTGTAAAAAAAAAAGTGTGGGTATAGGGGAATGGGAAGAGACATTTATCAGGAAATTTTCTGAATAGAGTGATTTAGAATACAACTATAGATACAAAGTCACTAGTCATTATATACCATTCCTTTGGGGAGGGGTGACAATGTGAAAGCCATACCTCTTCCAACATAGGCTTAAGGACCATAGATTTTAAGGTAGGAGAGACCTCATTGACCACCACTACCACCAACAAACAGAGGTCATTCTAGTCCAGTCTCCTCATTTTATAAATGAGGAAACTGAGGCCAAAAGAGAAGAAGGGACTATATGTGATAGTAATGGCAATTAAAGATTCCCCTGTATTAGCTTGGTTTTCAAATTGATTGTGTTAAAACCCAGAGTTTGTTAATCCCACCTGTGGGATGGGCTTGTTGATGTGAAAAGAGGGTCCTGAACTGGGAGGAGCTGGTGATGTGGATTGGGAGAGACTCTGGAGAGAGGCGGAGGATCTTTTTGGAAGCAGCACCTCGTGGAGAGAGAGAGACTAAGAGAATTGCTGGTGGCCGCTTTGAATTGCCCTGGACTTTTGAGACCTGCCCCCTGAGCTGCCAAGGACTGAGGAGACATGGCTGTTTTGCTGGTACTTTGTCTGTCTGTTTTGATGTTATTTTGCCAGATTTGTCCACTGGTGAAAGACTGTCCTTTTGTTGAAGAAGTCCTGGAACCTGGCTGTTCGCTAAGAAGCCCTGAGACTGTCCTGCAGACAGAGAGTGAATACTGTCCACTGGTGAGGGACAGTACTGTTGTTGCAGGGGTCTGGAGACTGTCCTGCAGACAGAGTGAATACTGTCCACTGGTGAGGGACAGTGCTGTTGTTGCAGGGGTCTGGGAGCCTTTCTGTTGGTTCAGAAGCCCTGAAGAAGGATTTTCTTGTTGTATGTTTACAGAAATCCTGGGGGAGGGCTTTGCTAATGTGTTCAGGGGTTCTAGGACTGTTCTACAGACAGAGGATAAATTCATGAAGGGACTGGCAATGTATCTTATGGCTTTGCTAAGCCTTGTCTCCCCAGGAACTAAGATTGCTGAGAACTTGCCTTGTGTCAAGATGAAGAAAAGACCTCCATTTGGGTATTAAGTGCTGTGTTTAAACTTGATGTAACTCTGGGGTAGATTCAATTGTGATCCAGGGGTGGGGAACTTTTGACCTTATGTTTGGAAACTAATCTCCATTTGAGAAGAGGAGCTTTGTGGTGGACTTAATTAAGGTATAGCCTAGGGGTGGAGAAGTATTTAGAACAGAGACTTTGTAATTGATTGAATGATTGGAAGGTCCTGGGGTGGGGTAGTACTTGGAGATTATTTAATCACGCTTAGTAAATGCTGTATTTTGAATGATGTCATGTTTTGATCTTCTCTGTTCTTGGTTTGTCACTGAATAAAATAGAGAGCACCTATGCTGGTATTTTGAACCTGGGAAGTTGCCTTCTTTTGGCATTACATTACACTATACAAGTAGTCACCCTACACAAGTAGTCAGTGGCCACATTAGACTTGGAACCCATGTTTTCTGACTTCAGATTCAGTGCTTTCTCCTTAGGTATGTTGCCAGGCTGAAACATAGCCCTAGCCCTGGAGATGCTTTCCCTCTGGTTATAAATTTGGCAACTCAAATTAGCAATTCCATTCTATTTAATTCAGTTCCACTCCATTCCATTGCATTCCATTCACTCACTACCAAGAAAAATTTTCCCCTTATTTTATGATCTTTCACAGTCAGGAGAAATTCTCCAGGTAATGTCTGTTCACACTGAGAATACCTTTGAAGTTACAGCTCCCTGGTTCTCAGAAGCTCTGGAAAGCATTCCTCCCTGTCTGTTTTCCAACAGGAAAGGATATCTTTTAAAAGAAGCTTGCTTTCATTTGGTAGGGGCTATAAAAATATTGCAATTCTAGTCATTTTTTCCCCTTCCTTGTTTTTTCAAGCATGTTTCTAAAAATTATGGCCATTGCCATGTATTTCCATAATCTGTTGGGTTTATTTTTTAAGTTGGAATAGCTTAGCCATATGAAGCCACCCTCACCTGGGTCACCAATTTTATCGCCATTTGACTCTTCTCTTCTTTCTAAAAGAGGACAAGATGCCCCATAATCTTCCAAAACAAGCCCCCTTTCCTTTCTCTGGTTTTCTCCAGTAATTGGCCTCTTGTAAAGGAGAACAATAGCAAACCATTGGCAATGTGTGGGATTGGAACCTTTGTGGGGATATTTAACTACAAGTTGTCTAAGTAGAAGTAAAACACGACCCACAATCCACAGGGGAAACCCTTATTTTCTTCTGACGTGCTTGGGGATTGTTTCTAATTTTGAAAAAGTCACCCCTACCCTCTTACCTCTTGAGAAAAACTGGGCGAGCAGTGGGAAGCTCCCTACAGTTGGTTGCGGACAACCAGCATTAAATTCCCAGACTTCTCTCTTTCTCTGCCTAAGTTTCTGCTCTTGAGATAAAGAAGCACCTTCTAAACCTTAGTTTCCTCTGTGACGAGAGGATAATCATACTTAAGCTACTTAGGAAAGGAACTGTGAAGAGCAAAGGAGAGAACCTTTGTCAGACTTTTTAACTATAAAATCACTATGAAAATATGAACTGCTGTCTTTATTATCCAATAGAGTGTAAGCTCCTTGAGTCAGGGACTATTTTAAATTTCTGTCTTTATATCTCCATCACCTAGTACAGTGCCTCGCACATTTCTTGGGGTTGGTGGTGGTGGGGGTTTGGATCTGCAATTTCATCAAACTTTGAGCCCCTTGAGAGCAAAGGCCTTGGGGGGGAGGGGAGAGGAGGAAGGGGAATTCTTTGTTATCTCCATAGTGCCTAGCACTGTGCCTAGTGCTTAATAAATATTTAGTGACTGACTGACTTCAGCAAGGAAACTTCCTCTACCATTATAGATACATTACTACTCTTTAACTTGTACAGGTAGGAAATTAACTGGGACCCAAAGAAATCATGGATCTTGTTAAAGGATCCCATAGTTAGTATTTTTCAGAGGTAGAACTTAAACCCATGTGGCATATAGATGGCACACTGTATCAGGAAACCCAAGTTCAAATCCAGCCTCCGATACTTACTAGCTGTGTAACCCTGGTCAAGTCACTTAACCTTTGTTTACCTCAGTTTTCTCAACTGTAAAATGGGGATAATAATAGCACCTACCTTCAGAGATTGTTGCAAAGATCAAAGGAGATACTTATAAAAAAACTCAACACAATGCCTCATATGGGATAACTGTTAATGCTAACTATTGTTATCATCATCATTATTATTTTTATTATTATCATTGCCTTGCCTTGGGCAAGTCATTTATTGACTCAGTTTCCCCATATGGAAAATAAAGGGGTTGGACTAGATGATATCCAATCTCCTTCCTGCTTTAAATACTTTGATTTTAGGGGTTGTGCCAATTTATTGTTTCTTTAATTATCCCTTAAAATAATAATTCCTGGGTTTTTTTTCCCCCTTACCTCCCCTCCTCTTTTATAGAACATTCTGTGTGTGGTCACCTCTCCTGGTTTGGCATTCTCTCTGAGACACCAAAGAATTCTCCATTGCTCCAAATGCACATTTTGGGATATGGTTATGATTGTGTAATAATATTCTGTTTCAGATCTTGACTACTTTGTGGCTTGTTTCTAGAGACACTGTCTTTTAAAGTAATGCCAGAAGAAAAAAGCTAAAAAATGGAGGTTGGAAGAAGGGAGCCTGGTGAAAGACATACTGTCCTAAGATAGCTTCTCCTTTTAGCTTCATCTTCCTCCTTTTACAAAAGAAGCAGACCTGTTAGATCTCTGCACTTGCTTTGAAGTCAGAAAGTCTGGGTTCAAGTCTTGGCTCTGTTGTTTACAGCCTGTGTGACAGGGAGAGGTAATTAACATCTACAAAATGGCGGTGTGGAGAAGGGTTGTCTATGATGACATCTGAGGTGTCTTCTAACTCTAAATCTATGGTTCTATAATAATTCAATTAAACAATTCTACTATATAATAATAACTGCTATCAGTTATTATATCAGTTATCAGACTAGGTGTCGAAGTGAGTAGAGTGCTGGCCCTGGGGCCAGGAGGACCTGAGTTCGGATCTGGCCTCACACACTTAACACACACACATACACAAAAACTAGCCATGTGACCTTGGACAAGTTACTTAACCCTAATTGCCCTCCAAAAAAAAAAAAAAGCAAAAAAAAAATAACAATTGCTATGCACATGACATGCTTTTCCTTTTCTCTGTATTTAAATTTCAATATTCATGTTTATGATTTCTTTTTTCTCTATTCTGTATTTCAGTTCTGGTGTTTGAGTATAAAATAAAAATAAAAAATTCCCAAATATATCATGAAGAAAAATATAATCAACCTATTAGAAAACTTGGAAAAAAAAATCTGGCCTCAGATACTTAATGCTTACTAGCTGTGTGACCATAGGCAAGTCACTTAACCCCAATGGTCTCACCAAAAAAAAAAAAAAAAAAAGAATACTAATAGCTAGCATTTAACCCTTTAAAGTTTGATCCTATCTGACCTTTATTTCTTTCAGTAGCAAAAATGAGAGGATTCGCTTATATGGTCTCTATTACAGCAGTTCTCTATCTTTTCAGTTTCAGGACCCTTTTATACTCTTTCAAATTATTGAGGACTTCTTCCCCTCCCCCCTTTTTGTTTGTATAGGTTATATTTATCAATATTTACTGTATTATAAATTAAAATGTCAATATTATTATAAAAATAGATTTGAATTTTCAAATCCACTGGAAGGGTCTTGGGAATCCCAGAGGTTCCCAGACCATACTTTGAAAGCTGCTGATAAGTGCTGATAGTGTGTTGGTAAATGTTTAACAGCCAGCTGTATAGGGGGGAAAAAGTACAGGACATATGTTTAAGTTTAATTAGTTTTTCTAACATTTTCTCCATCACTCTCTTCAGTCTAGATGGGGCAACAAAGCAACAAATTAAACCCTGGTTTGGATCATATTTTGATTTCTGAAGTATAAATGCTCACACTACCAATTTAATAATCAGTTCTTGTGTCTCCAGCACATACCCCTTGTCTTTAGGAGAACTTCCAGTTGTAGAGCCCATAAAAGGAAATCACAGGACTGGGAAGTTAGCTTCAAGATCATCTTTTCCAACCCTTTATTTTACAGATGAGGCAATGGAATGCTAAAAAATTTGAGTTAGGGGTTGGGAAACCAGGATCTGAGACCCTGCTCTGCCAATAACTCTCTGAATGATTGATTGCCTGGTGAGACATTTAACTCTTTTAAACTTCATCTTCCTCATGTAATTGAGATTAGACCAGAGGATCTCTGACATTTTAGCTCTTGTTTCTATGTGTTTGTGAAACCCACAGAGATGAAATGATTAACCTGCTGAGGGTAAATTAATGGCCAAGCTTGGATTACGAATTCAGGTCTCCCAGCTCCTCATTTAGTGAATTTTACTGATTTACCTTGTTGTAACCAGGGTTGATTGGGAGAAGCATCTTAAGACAGACTGCATTATTTACTTTCTTAACATACAAATACACCATATCATACTACATTGCCTGTCCACACCGGGTCTCTAAGCTGGATGACTGAGCAAAGGAGTGTCCTCTTCTGTCTATAACCTCTGCCCAGAACTGCAGAATTGTCCTCTGGGTTTATACAGGATGGGCTCAATTTGCCCAGCTGCTGATCTACTCTTTCCCCAAACTCCCTCATATGAATTTTGCATGCATTATGTAAATGATTATGTATATATGTTCTCCTTCCTTAGAATGTATGCTTCCTGAGGGCAGGGACTATTTCACTTTTGCCTTTGTGTTTTCCTGGAAGGAAACTTTCCTCTCCAGTCTTTATCTGTCATAATCTAGCAGCTATCTTAACCTGGAGGATCACTCCACTCCTGTAACCCATTCCTCTGATTGGTTAATTCCTCCTGGAACCTCCATTTTAAGGAAAGTGGCTAAGGCAGCTATTTTAATTTTTTATTCCTCTTCTGACTTTCCAGACTTCTTCTCCATCATGACTCTTGGTATATTCCTTCTCCCATTTACATGTTATCTTCACTCCATTATTATGTAAGCTCCTTTGAATGAAGGGACTTTTTGTTTATTTTTGTATTTCCAATGTTTCCCACAGTGCCTAGCATATAGATAACACTTAACAAATGCTCATTGACTTGACTTGATTTCTCACAAATCACTCTCTGTGATTTCCCTGGGGACATTAAAATTTGTCTTGTTTTGGTTCCATCCAGTGTGTTAAAGGGAATAGAACAACTCAGGTTAATTGTAGGAATTGAGTGAACCACTACTGACTCCATCTTGTGACTCATAGCTCAGTTCCCTTTCTATTCAAATATGGGTCTAGTTCAATTTCAGTCTTGTGAGAAAATTTTATTCAATTGTGGGAATTGAGAGAAAATTGTATTGCATTGTTTGAACCTAGCCCTGCATGGCTGGGAAGCTGGACCACCTCTACCTGCTGCTAAGAGACCCTTAAGTAAAAACCTAGGTTATATTGACCAGAAACCAAAGACAGATGAACAGATCTGAAGACAGATGCAATGAATTTTCTCATTGTTGTACATCTCAAGCAGCCCGTATGTCTTCAGTGCAAACTGGCCATGTACTGATCAATCGTTTCCATGTTCCTTTGATTTTTCAAGACACTTGGAAGGAGTGAAGGATACCTTTTTGTTTCCTGATTTCAGGAAATTGCACCTATTTGCTTTCCCCATCCCAACTTAGAAAGTCCCTAATCTTTCCTCCGATTAGAAATCAGTTAACCAAATTTTGTATACTGGTTAATTGTTCCCTTTTAATTAGTCTTCTTTGATTGTTTTTATTTATAAAAATCTGTCTCCCCTGTGCTTGGGTCCAGTGCTGAAGCTGAGGAGGGCTGGTCCTAGTTTGTTGAGCAATTGACATGCATTGCTTAACAAATCAATATGTTCAGAAGCTTGAACTTTTGTTTACTCAGTCCTTTCATCTTTTACCTGTCATGGTGTCCACTGGGAACATCTGAAGATAACTTGTAGCTAGTTGGCACAATGGATAGAGAACTGGACCTGAAGTCAGGAAGACCTGAGTTCAAATATGACCTCAGACCCTTACTAGTGTGTGACCCTGGGTCAATCACTTAATCCTGTCTGCCTCAGCATCCTCATCTATAAAATGAACCGGAGAAGGAAAAAGGCAAACCACTCTTTGCTTTATATCTTTGCCAAGACAACCCCAAATAGGGTCATGAAGAGTTGGACATGACTGAATGATTAATCATCATCATCAACAACAGTATGTCTCTATAGAAAGAGTAAAGTTATTCCCAGATCCCATGCAAGCACTTGGGATAACAATGCATCAATATGAAACAGGCTTTATTTCATCAAATGGAAAATGTAAAGCACAAAGTATTTGTACCAGAGCCCAAAAATAGTCAAGTTGTTCATTCATCTCTCCAGTGTCCCATTGTTCACATGGAACCTATACATGACTCTAGACTAGTGGTGTCAAACTCAAATAGAAACAGGGGCCACTAATCTATATACAAGAATTCTTGCAGGCTCCATATTGACTTAATTTTAAAATGCAATTTTATCTCTGTTTTAATTTTTGTTTTTGTTAAAATATCTCCCTCTTCATCTGGTTGTTAAATGTCTCCTTTTAATCTGGTTCAGGCCACACTTGGGAATGTTATACCCATGGACTATGTGTTTGTCATTCCTGCTATAGACTATAATGGAGTTCGATGGTGCAGCAGATAGCACACTGGACCTGGAGTTCACATCTGGCCTCAGATACTTCCTGGTTGTGTGACCCAGGTAAGTCACTTAACCTTTGTCTGCCTCCGTTTCTTCAACTGTAAAATGGAGATAATAATAGCATCTACCTCTGAGGGTTGTTGTGAATATGGAGTAAGATCTATATAAAGCATGTTATAAACCGTAATGCGTTATATATGCTATTATTATTGTTGCTGTTGTTCTGGCTTGGAGTGGTTGTTGTCACACTAACCTGTGACTGAGATTCCCCCTAAAAGAGGAAAGAACAGATCATTCTGTTTTTTATTACATTTTTTATTACAACACATTACTAGTGTTGACACCCTTTTAATTCAAAGGAAGGGCAAGGTCTGGATTTAGTCCCTTATTTTTTGTTGTTTAGCCTTTTTTCAGTCATGTCTGACTCTTCATGGCCCCCCTGACTGAGATACCAGAGTTTGCCATTTCCTTCTCCAGCTTATTTTATAGATGGGGAAACTGAGGCAACACGGTTAAGTGACTTGCCCAGGGTCATGCAGCTAGTAAGTATCTGTGGCTGGATTTGAACTTAGGAAGGTGAGTCTTCCTGAATATGGGTGGGTGCTCTATCCACTCTGACACCTAGCTGCCCTTTCATATTATAGCTCAGTCCTTCCTGTAGCTCTTGCTCCAGCTTGGTAATTAATGTGCAGTTGTTGGGGATTTGCTCTCCACCTCTCCAGCAGTCCTTTCCGGGCACTCCTCTTCAGTGTCCAGGAGGCTCATTTCCAATATTTCCCTGCTTGTCCAGGGATTCCTGGCAACTTTACTCTTGCATCTAGCTGCTGGTGTCTCTTGACCATGGGGTTCCATTCCTCCAGAAACGTGGTTTTCTGGAGGGAACTGGCAGATATGCAGATTTCTCTTTAAGGGCACTGAGTCTGAGTCTCTGTAGGTTTCCTCTTCCCTGAGTCTCTAAGCATTTTGCTAGGGTCCCCCTGAGCATACCTTCTAGAGTTGGCTGTATGGCTCAGTGGATAGAGCACTGGACCTGGAAGCAGGAAGATCTGAGTTCAAATCCCACTTCAGACATTTACTAACTGTATGACCCTAGGAAGCCTTAGTTTCCTCATCTGTAAAATGGGGATAAAAATAGCATTTATCTCCCAGTGTTGCCTTTTTTTTTTCCTTTTTTGTAGGGGAAGGCAGGGCAATTGGGGTTAAGTGACTTACCCAAGGTCACACAGCTCGTAAGTATGTCAAGTATCTGAGGCCGGATTAGAACTCAGGTCCTCCTGACTCCAGGGTCAGTGCTCTATCCACTGTGCCACCTAGCTGCCCCCTGCCAGTGCTGTTGAAAAATAAAATTATTGTTGTTGGTGGCATTCATCCTTTGTTTTCGAAGAAGACCAATAATATCACAGGTGATGTCTTTATTTGTGGGTGAATTGGATTTAAGTGAGGCAGAGTTGCACAAAGATGTCAGCCTCACTCTTTCTTCCAGAGTCATTGAAGTCCACTGGCAAAACAACTGGAGATGGCTCAGAATTTTAAGTATAGAATAAATGCACTTTTGTGTTATTGTTTAAATAATTATATGACTATAGGACCCCTTCTAAACCTGGAATTCCAAGATTCTGTGAGTCTAGTATTCTCTATTCACCTTTGGCTGTTGTTGGAAGGTTTACATGTTGAAATATGTTTAGCTGTGTGACCTTGGGCAAATCACTTAACCCCAACTGTCCTGCCTTCCCCCTCCAAAAAGCAAAGAAAAAAAGCAGAAAAAAGAAATATGCTGCTTAGTAGACTCACGTGAGTCTTTTATAATAATAACCATAGAAGAATAAAATTAGATATTATTTGTAAAGCTCTTTGCAAACCTTAAAGAGTTATAAAAATGCTAGCTATGTTATTATGTTAATGAGATGGTTAGAAGTGATGAGCCTTCCATGTATCTTCAGACTAACTAGGACTGTGTTTAGATTCTGAGGATCATTTCTTTCCCTGAGAGTATTGTGAGAATGTAGGGGTGGGATTTTGAGGAGTCACACACTTGGTTGTGAAGGATGCTTGGGGCCTTGAGGAACAACTGAGAGGAATGCAATGATCCACTTATGTCTGGGCATCCTTTGAAGAGGTGAGAGGTCAGCAGAACCATTTTAGGGAGAAAGCCAGAATAGAGTTCTTTGTTTGATATGGCATCCAAGTGAACAGAGACCTTCACTCTTTGAACAAGACAAACTGAGGTCTGAGAGTATTCCACAACTCTGAGGTAGCAACCTAAAAGGGACACCACAGAATATGTGTGTGTGTGTGTTTGTGTGTGTGTGTGTGTGTTTGTGTTGCTATAAACTGGAGAAGAATATGGCCGGAAATTTAACAGAGAGGGCTATAAAAGAAGGGATTATAGGGCTGTTATCTGGAAGATGGAGTGAAATGCAGGTGGAGAGATAAATGAACTGTTCACCAAAGCCCTAGTATGAGATACATCCTAAGGAATCACACTAGAAAGTTGAATTGAGTCTTGGACAATCTCTCTGGAGAGAGAGGAGGCAGAATGTACCAGGTAAGTCAAGCTGTCGCCACCACCATCTTGACCACTATCTCCTCTCCCACTGTGATGGAGATAGCTTAGGATCCTGAACCCCAGAGGCTTGGGAAGGGCAATGCTTCTAACCTGGTGCCATCATCATGGGAAGCAAACACAGTGGAGAAGCCTGGCAACTGGTCCTCTAGGTCCCATAGCCATGGCTCTCTCTAAGCAAAGGTGTCGTCATCCTTCACAAAGGAAGGTTCTTGCCACCATCAAATAAGTCAGCACCCAAAATGGACATGATTTTACCAGTGGAGATGACATGAAAGAAAAGGCTTAACACTTGCTTTGCTGCTGCTCCTAAAGACCATGAGACCTTTCCATGGGCCTTGCGGCTGAAACCTTCCATACCTGTTTTCTTTCCCATTAGAGTAGGAGTTCCCTGAGAACAGCCACTGTCTCACTATTTTCATCTCTGACACTTAGTATGGTACTTTGCACATAGTAAGGATTTATTAAATGCCCTTGAAATTAATTCATTCAAGTAGCTGAGATTATGCAGGGTATGTAGCAGGGGATTCCCAAAGGACCTGAGTGATATAATGTAAAAGAATAAAAGAAATAAAACTCTAATGTTGGAAACTAAAATGACACTTAATCTCATTACATTTCAGCTGTTCTAGAGCTGTTACCATGCACTGAGGAGACAGAACACCTTCTGGAGAGCCATTTGTGAAGGGATATCTGAGGAATGGGGAGAAAGGATGGAGGACAGCAGCAAGAGTGGGGGTGGAATCTCTGTGGACAGAATTGAGCATCAGAAAGCAGTGGGACAGGAGTAAGGAGAGTAGTAACAGTGAGAAGGACCAGGTTTCTGGCAGGAGTCAGAGGGTCATTATTCTCTGGGCTTGGCACCCACCCTTGCTTGGGTACCTCCTCCATCCTTCTCTGTCCCTCCCCGGGGGGGGGGGGGGCTTCTTTCTACATGTTGTCTTCTCTCATTAGAATGTAAGCACCCTGAGGACAGGGGCCATATTTCATTTTATTTGTATCTCCATTTAGTGTAGTGCCTGGAACATAGTAAATGATTAATCAATGTTTGTTGATTGCCAGGGCCTCCAACTCCACAAAGAGCTGAATTCTAATTCTGGACCTAGAACTAATTTACTATGGAACCTTGGAAAAGCAGTCTAATTTCTTGGGTTTCAGTTTCCTAATCTGTCACATGAAAGGTTTGGGAAGAATAATTTCTAAGGTTACAACAGGTGCTGTTATTATCTCCATTTTATAGATAAGAAAACTAAGACTGACTTTCCAAAGTCATGCAGCTAGTAAAGTGAATGTTCTATCTGCTTTACTAACTCTCTAGAAGACACTAGCAGAGATAACAGAGATTTCAGTCGAACTAGGAAGCATGTTCTCTCTCTCCTTTGTTGTGGATTCTTGGCCACATTCCTGGCCTGGACTAGAATAGGGAGTTAATGTGAGAAGTTGGGTCTAGTCTAACCTTTTCTGGTCTGCTTGGTCCTGGATTAAGTGGTCCAGTCTAAGGCTTTGTGCATTTCTTGGCATGGCTCCTAGAAATCTGGGATACTTTTTAGCAATAGCTTTTATCCTGGACCCAGGTGATAGATATGAGGATACAATGAAACTTCATGGAAAGCGGAAAGAACACAGACTACATTTGGGATTAGGAGACTTGGATTCAGGAAAGGGAAGTCCATCATCTATAAAATAAATGTTCCACATGCCCTTTTTATGTGTTATGTAATCTATCTTATACACTGAAGCATCCTATGCAGGGCTCAGGGTCCTGGGCAATGACCTGAGAGTGGAGGCAGGATGTATTTGATGAACGAGGCAGGATGCACATGTTCCTAGTGTCAAGGGGGATGAGGAAACTCTCTTCTACAAAATTTGTCTATCCTTTTTTCTATCATTTTTGTGAGGGAAATTTAAATAGATACCACTGATTATAATATTGCCATCCAAAATAATAGTGGATATTTATATAGTTCTTAATGGTTTACAAAGCATTTCATGTATGGTATTTCATTAGATCCCTATAACAACTCAAAGAGGAATGCCAGTCAACTGTTTTTCTTCCCATTTTATAGATGGGTAATCGGAGGTACAGAAAGTGTAAATATCCACTCCCATAACCACAGAGCTAAATAAATATCAGTTTATGGATTTGAAATGAGGTCATGTAGCTTTTTGACTCTCTCCTTGGAGTAATGCTTGGCTGCTTCCCTAACATGTACACAGTAAAAAGTCCAGAGTCTTGTGAACAAGGTGGAGACTTTGTGGTCTGAAGGACCATGGAATGACATCTTATAGGATGTCAACTTTGAGAACATCAGTGAAACCGGAGGAGGAGGATATGGAGGGGACAGAGGGAGAGGGAGAGGGAGAAAGAAAGAGATCTGCCTATCTCTTGAAAGGCCATTTGAGTGTTTCTGGATATTCCACACAGGAACAGCATGTGGAAAATAATAGTGGTGCAAGGAATTCCTCCCTGCTCTGAAATAGGGTGTGTATGAAGAGCTGAGCAGTTGTGTTTATATGACTCGGGGGTGATGGCAGGGAATTATGCATTGAGAAGTGTGGGAGGAACATTAAGGAATTAAAAAAAAAACTTTAATGTTAGATGTTTTAGATGATGGAATAACATATAATGTTTACATAACACCTTCTGTCCGAGGCACTTGCCAATATGAACCCCATAACTTTGAGGGTTTTTCAAAACAGGAACGAAGTAAGCAGGAGGAATCCTACAAAGGAAAATGATGTCAAAGGTACTGAATTGCCCAAGTTCTTGGAACTTCTAGGCCCCTAAAAACACCAACAATAATAATACTTTATTATGCTCATGAACTTGTGATCTTGTCGATGTTAAGTCAAGTCAAGAAGCATTTTTTAAAAACCGACTATGTGCCAGGTACTGTGGTAAATACTGGGGGTACAAAGAAAGGCAAAGGCTCTTCCTGCTCTTAAGGACTTCACATCATTTCTTCCAGTGATTCCACATCCAGGCCTACCCATCCTGCTCTTATCTGAGTTGCTTCAGTTACATCCGACTATTCATGACCCCATTTGGGGTTTTCTTGGCAGATACTGGAGTGGTTTGCCATTCTTTCCTCTAGCTCATTTTACAGATGAGCAACTGAGGAAAGCAGGGTTAGGTGACTTCTCCAGGGTCACATAGCTAGTGCGGATCTGAGGCCAGATTTATACTCACGAAGATGAGTCTTCCTGTTTCCAAGCTCCATGTTCTGTCCACTGTGCAACCTAACTCCTATTTAACTCTTGTCTATATTCTCCCGTAAATTCACGTCAAAGAGTTCACCAAAAGTGCTGATAGCCTTTCTTGCATTCTCCTGAAATTGTGGTCATCTCAATGAAGCATGATTGTCCCTTTCTTTCACCATTTTACTAACCCATCTTTTGTTTCCTCTTTTACATTTCTCAGATGACATCTTTCATAAAAATAAGTCAAGTTATCAGAAAGTATTTATTAAACTCCCACTATGTGCCAGGCATTGTGCTGAGGATACAAAAGAAGGCCCAAACAGTCCCTTCCCTCTGGGAGCTTACTATCCAGGAGGGGAGAAAGTGGGTCATATTTGGGTACAATTTCTTTGGGTGAAAGCTGTGGTATTGGAGGGAAGTGTGGCTTTAGAATTAAGGAATAATTCAGCCTTGGTCAAGGACTAACTTGTACACAAACATTTTTTTTTCTGTAAGCCCTCAAAGAGGGGTGCAAGTTGGCAGATGACCACCAGTGGATGTGACTTGAAAGGCAACACAAGTTGGACAAGTGACTGGTGGTATCTGGAGAAACCCAGTCTTACTTAAATAACTCTATTATCCCTCGTGTGCCACACTGGCCCCCCTTGTGAATGTCTGTCTGTCTGTCTATCTATCTATCTATCTATCTATCTATCTATCTATCTATCTATCTATCTATCATCTATCTATCTATCTATCTATCTAATCTATCTACCTTTCTGCCTTTGTCTGTCTATCTATTCATCTATCCATCCAGGGAAGAGTGACTCATATCCTAGTCAACCAGACCCAAGAGACCTGTTTAGTATTGTATTGCTGTTTCCACTTCACCACAAGTTCATACACAGAGAATAGGTGGTTCAAAAGATACAATTACATGAGTTTCCATATGGTCCCAATGATAACCACTTATTATTCAAAAAGTTTCCTTTTTCCACTGTGGGTGGGAGAGGCCCTAGTTCTGCTGAGTTTCACAACACTGTCAGTAGGTTTCATCCCAAAGAATCTCAAAGACAAAGATCTTCTAAGGGGATTTTACCATGTTTTTCTCACAACAGTAAGTAATTTACTATTATTGTTATTTTCTAGTCTTTTTAAAAATACTCCAATCATATAACATATTTATAATATAACAATATTCAGATTGAAAAGAGGAATACATTTGCTTTAACAGCTTCTCTTAGCCTTCTTGTACTTAGAACATCACCAATCAGGTGACAATAATTTATTTATTTATTTTTGGAGTGGGGAAGGCAAGGTAATTTGGGTTAAGTTACTTGCCCAAGGTCACATACCTCGTAAGTGTCAAGTGTCTGAGGCCAGATTTGAACTGCGGTCCTCCTGACTTCAGAGTCACCGTGCCACTTAGCTGCCTCGATGTTAATTTATTTAAATACCTTTCAAACTTACCAGTTCATAGAAAGTAACTTATCTTATTACCTCTGGCATTTTCATGTTAATCATAGTAGTTTTTGTAGTGTCTACCATGTTCCAGGCTTCCATGTCTTAAAAGTTGTTTAAGCTTGTTTTTAGTAATACTTTAAAATGTTTAGTCTATAATTTCTAATTTTGTTAGCATTCCATGCCAATTAGAAAAAAGTACCTATAAATGGGATAGCATTTTGTTCAGTTGTGTTCCTATAAGGTCTGAACACTACAGTGCTTATCCTTTACACAAGCTGGACGCTGAGTTAAGCACTTCACAACTATGTGTTTCTCCCAACAACCCTGGGAGATAGGTGTAAATATGTATTATTCCCTTTGTATATACAAGAACTGACTGGATTCTCTAATATACTACAGTTATAATATTGTCAACCCAATCAATTTTAATTTATAATGACTAGTGGCAATAACTAAACTTCATTTTGCACAAGGTTCCATTATTGTTAATTGGTTTATATTCAAAACATCCTGGTGACACTCCCAACTTCCCATTCTGGCTTCTTTGTTTCTTTGAGTTACCCATAGAACCAAACCAATTCCTTTAAATTTTCTAAATTACTAATCCTTCAGCATAACTATTTAAAACAGAACAAAGAGGTAATCCTTTCTCTAGCAATTAATTAATAACATATTTTATGAAACATTTTGTAGACTTATATTGTTTGGGGAAGAGGGACACGCAGCAAATATCAAAGGGGCATTCATTGCTTTAAAAAATTTCCTACATCTCTATTTCAATGGGATTAAGACCCTCTCTGAAATCTCCTTTTCAAAACTCTAAAACCCTTTATTTTCAAACCCTGAATTTACGCTGACTCCAACTTTCTTTCTTTTTAAAAAAAATTTTTATTCTAGACTCAAACGCTGGAACACAAATACAGAATAGAGAAATGAAACAAAAACATACCATAAACTTAAATACAGGAAATTAAATACAAAGTTAGAAAGAAATAAAAGCATGTCATGTACATATAGAACATAAGGGGATTCAAAATATGTAAAAATAAATTTCCATTTCTAGAAAGCCTGTGTGATAAATAATACACATTGTGTTGAGAACTTTCCATCTTTTCTTTGCTTCCTTGTAAGTTTTCTTTTGTTCTCTACTGTGCAGTTTTTTACTTTGCTCTCCCCCTCATCCAAGGCTACAATTAAGTTTGGATATATTTTTCCATAGCTATAGATATATGCATACACCTATGCATACATACATATGTAGGCATTTACTTTCCCAAACAAATTCTATTCCCAATATTTATGTTTGTGTATATCTCTTGTTTCTTATCCCTCTGGCCTCCTCTACTTTACTTCTACCTGCTACCTTTCCCTCCTATTACTTGCCTACCCCCCTCCAAGGATCCCTCCCCTATCCTCCCATTCCCATAAATCTAAAAATCCTTCTATACTCTCCTTTTACCTATTCCCTCACCTTCTCCTCTAAAGATCACTGTCTTGTCCTCTCTCCCCTCTCTATCCCTTTATCATTTTATTTCTTCTAAATTTAGAAGACTTTTATGCTTTTCTAAATATATGTGTATTGTCCCCTTTCTTCTAGATATATTTGCATTTTCCCCTCTTAAACCCATTTTGATGAAAGTAGGTTTGCAGAACTAACAGCCCCCCTCCCTCATCTAATTCTTCTGTATTGGTTCTTTCTCTTGCACCTCATTTGTATAAGATTACTCTTTTAGCTGTTGTTGAATAGTTTTACTTTTTGAAGTCGTATCATACTCGGGTCTACCCCAATCTTTCTTATAAGCTACCTAATTACTAGTAGCAATCTTGGACATAGGTTTTACATTTTCCATACATAAAAGGTCAACATTCTATTGTTCTTTAGTTCCTTGTAATTGGTCATTGCTCTGTGCCTTATATTTCTCTTGGCTCTTGTACATCAAATCTTCTATTAAGTTCAGGGTTTTGTTTTTTTTTAACAGAGTTCTGAAAGTGTGATAATTGGTCAAATGTTTTTTTTTCCATTTAGAATTATGCTTAGCTTTGCTGTGTAGGATATCAACTGGAGGCCCAGTTCTTCTACTTTTCAATATATAGTCTTCCAAGACCTGTGATCTTTTAGTGTTGTCACTGCTAGGTCTTGTGTGATTCTAATTGTGGTACTGTCATATGTAAATAGTTTTTTTTTTCTTGTTGCTTGTACTACTTTGTCCTTGATCTCGGGGTTTTGGAATTTAACTATAATATTTCTTGAATTTTCCTTGTAGGATTTCTTTTAGGTGGTGATTGGTGGATTTTTTTCTGTTTCTACTTTCCGTTCTTGTTCTAATGCTTTAGGACAATTTTTTTGATTATTTCTTATATTAATATTATTATTATTTTGCCTTTTGGAGGGCAATTGGGGTTAAGTAAGTTGCCCAAGGTTACACAGTTGTTTTTTTTGTGTGTGTGTGTGTAGGTTAAGTGTCTGATGCGGGAACTGAACTCGGGTCCTCCTGACTCTGGGGCTGGCACTTTGCTCACTGCGCCACCTAGCTGCCCATTTCTTATTATATAAAGATTCTCTTTTGGATCAGAACTTTCAGGTAGTCCAATTATTCTTATGTTTTCTCTTCTTGATCCTGTTCTCGGGATACATTGTTTTTCTTATGAGATGCTTCATATTCTCTTCTATTTTTTCATTCTTTATTTTTTGCATTTTTCTTTCTTGATCTCATAACCTCGCTTGGTTCCCCTTGCCCAATTCTGATTTTCAAGGAATCATTTTCTTAAGATCCTGGATCTCCTTTTATAATTGGTTGACTTCCTTGTCATTATTGTCTTGTTTTTTTTGTATTATTCTTATTTTTCTTTTTAGTTTTTCCTCAGTCTCATTTCATTTTTAAAGTCTTTTTTAAGTTCCTCAATGAATTCTTTTTTGGACATTACTCTTTGGGGTAGAAGAGGATTTCTTTGCTTCAGTATCCTCCTCTGAAGATGAACCCTGGTCTTTTCTATTCCCATAGTAGCCTTCTATGGTTAGATTCTTTCTCCTTTGCCTGTGCATTTTTCACCTCTAGTCCTGGGGTGTGGGGAATGGTGCCTCTGGTCTCTGATCCTCTTCAGTTCTCCCCTATGACCTTGAACTCAAACCAAGGCCTCCAGCCTCCTGTAAGTGCCCACAGCCAGCAGTGTCCCTGCCCCACTGCTTCTGCACTTGTAGGGGCATGTGCTGGTTCCTTCTTGCCCAGCTGCTCTCTGCAGCACAGCTGGGTCTGGTATTCCTTGTCAGTAGAGGTTCCCTGGATCTTCACCAAGTCATATGCTGTAATGTCAATGGGATATAAGATCTTTCTTGCCCATTAGTTGGCCTCAAGTGGAGCTCATTAAGGGAGGCTTGCTTGTAAGAAGGCTTTCACACCTTTTCCTAATTTTATTTTTGGTCTTTTTTGGAGGGGGGAAGGCAGGGCAATTGGGGTTAAATGACTTGCCCAAGGTTACACAGCTAGTAAGTGTTAAGTGTCTGAGGCCAGATTTGAACCCAGATCCTCCTGACTTCAGAGCTGGTATTCACTGCACCACCTAGCTGCCCTTCACCTTTTGCTAATTTCTAATTAGGCACTGAGTTAGGAAGATTGTGATGCCTTCTGGCTCTGAGAAGTGTATATATACTCTGAGTTAGTATTTTGCTGTGGGCGCTCACTTATGAGAAGGATCTTGTGATTCCCTGGTCGAGATTCTGAGTGGCTGTATGTTCAGAGCTCCCCAGCTGTTCAGATGTAAAGGCTCTTTCCATCTAGGGACGTGTGTAAAGTGTATAGTTAATTCAGGCAGTCAGAGCCCTGCCTGTTGGTCTTTATTTCTCTGAAGTTCAGGGTGCTGACTTTTCCCCTGAAGTAGTCAATGTAATTAAAAAAGATTGTTGACCCCTTAAACAGCTATCTTTCCTGGTAAAGCATACCTAAGAACCTATGCTATCAGCCATCCTGTATGTATGTATGCCAGTGTGGTTGCCACTACAGTCAACAAACTCCCCTCACTGTGTATGTGTATGTGTGTGTGTGTGTGGGGGGGGGCTTGGTAAAAGTTCCTGTGGCTGGGGTGAGGTGACCTCCCAACCCAGCTATCCCAAGGGCTTGCCATTTGTTGTTTAAGCAGCTTTCCACTACTTGTTAAATTGGACCCTAACCTGGAGGTGCTTACTCTTCACAGGGAGAAAATCTCTCCTGGAATTTTTCTTTTGATCTTTTCCTTGTCCCAAGAAGATCCCTGTTCTGCCCCTACTCTTACTTGTCTTCATGGCTCTATGTTCACCCAGAGGTGTTATTTTGTTTCTCTTGGTGGAGGAAAATCTTGAGAGCCTGAAATTTTCTGACCTATTCTGCTATCTTCCCAGAATCCTCTCTGACTCCAACTTTCTTTACCCTATTACTCATTCTTGACTGTAGATTCTAATCTCCTTATGCAACACTACTCTTTATTTCTTTTACTTAATTCCTCTAGTAAACCCCTCTTTGGTTCTTTAGTGGTTACAAATGCACAGTTAATACCAATTTCTTGAAGGACTTTTGGGCAATTCAAATCAGTTATAATCACATAGTTTTTATAAGTGGTAGGCAAATAGACTAAAAAACATCCCATTCAGCACAAGTTCCTCGTTTTAGGGTGTCACAGATTTTAGCAAGCAGGATGACTCTATTTTTTTTAAAGCAATTGGGGTTAAGTAACTTGCTCAAGGTTACATGGCCAGTTATTTTTTTGTGGGGGTGCCAAGTACCTGAGGCTAGAACCAATCCTGGGTCTCCCGACACGGGGGCCAGTGCTCTTAGTTGCGCCACCTGGCCATCCCAACAGGATGACTCTAGGGGAGAAATCATCTGCCTCTTTCTCAAAGTTAACCTTTTTTATTCTGGAAAGACCTTCATTCAGCAATTTTAGCAATGCCTAAATAGAATCAACCAAAACCCAACTATGACATAGGAATGTCACTGATATTGGTATCCTAAAAGGTTATATGCTATTCTCACAATAGCAAATTATTATTGCTCTTTTTTCCATCATTCACTTTTAATGTAACACTGATTTTTTTCTAGTTTTCTCAAAGGCAACTACCATGGAGCTTGTTGACTGTGAATGATTCTGATTCCCTCTTTTTTTTTTTTTTGCAAAGTTTTGATACTTCTGAAAACTGTAGTTTCCCTGTTAGGAATTTTGTATTTGCCTTTCATCAAAAGAGGAGCTAATTTCCTAATAGTTATAAATAAACAGAAATCCTTAATATACTAATTTAATGTTGAATTCACCTAAATGAAATATAGTTTAATGATTTAAAAAATAATCTCAACTTCCACAAAGACCAAGATTTCAAATTTCAGGGCCCAGTATCATTAATATGTTCTTGCTTTAATATATATTTGGCAATGATTTGAATTAGATCCCTTTATGTGAAGCATAACAACTACTTGATTTAAAATTTCTATTTTTATTAAAAGTTTGTCACTTCATATAGAGTTAATGGGAATTACAGTACATAAAACTATCTGATGGAGATTGTACTTTTCTGAAGGCCTCAGAAAACTTTTCCCTATTTCCTTTCAAATCACTTCAAATTAAGTCCATTTATTTATTTATTTTTAAATCTAACGTATTGTAAGGTATCATTTTGTAGAGATTCCATATCATAATTATATGTCTTTGCAAGCTTCCAACTGATAAGAATTTCTTTTATATTGTAAATTTCCTTATTTCATCCTATAAAATGTTTATTTGTCCTGAAATAATTTGCAAGTTCTGCTTTTCCCTCTTAGTGTCAGTATTTTATACTTTTATAAGTCTCTTGCTCATTTTATTTTGATCTTTTGTGATCTGAACACCTGTAAAGCCAATCATGAGCAGCTTTCTGGAATACTGCTGCTGTGAACAGCTTTCAAGGTCCTGATTACATAGTATAGCAAACTCTTTTATTTATTCAATAACAAATCAGAGCAAAACATTCATAGAAAATCAAGGTACAGAATTCACAATGTTACAACTTATCACAGAAAATCAAAATACAGTATTCACCATGTCACAACTCAACAGCTTATTACTAAAATGGCCACATAGTTTTCACCAAAGTGTTCACATATTCTTCAATAAAGTACAATCATTTAGTAACTCAATCATTCAATCATCCTTAAGGAGGCACAAAGTACAAAAGACAAATTCCCCACCCATGGGGTACAATTAAGTTACAACTTCAACAGTCACTACTCAGGACCCTCTCAAGGGATAGTAGAAAATACAAAAGTCATCTACCCCTACATCACAAGTAAATTACAATTTCATCAGTCACTACGCAGTAACCACGGAGAGGTCTTTTCATCTTGACTGGGGCAGGGTTTCAGCTCCCATGGTTCCTCTTGCATGGTCCCAGCTCCCACCTGAATCTAGCCAACTGCCACCTGAGTTCAAAGGCAGACAGCTCCCAGCTCCTTGTCCAGATCTCCGTGCAGCTCCTGCCCCATATTGGGGCTCACAGGGTCCAGTCCAGTTCAAATCCTTCACAGTCTCTCTTCTTGGGAAGACAAGGCTTAACAAAACCACAAGAACATTTATACACATTAACAAAGTCACAACAACATTTGTACAAAATACTCATACCACAGTCATGCTTCCTCAGTCTTCTGTAGCTCCAGCTGGCCCTCAGAAATCCTCAGCAGCTCCAGCTGACCCTCGGAAGTCTTCAGCACCATAAGCTCCATTCTCAAAATCAAAATCACTTTATCCAGCTTCCACATGACTTGATCCAAGAAATTCTGTCTCAGTTCTCAATTCTCATTCCTCTTCTCAGTTCTTCTCATTTTTCAGTTCAGTCTTCAGTCCAGCAGCAGTTGCCCTGCCTCCACAATGCTTACCCAGGAAATTATGTTTTTCCAGCTTGTGCTCTTCCTTAAAGACAGTATAGATTCTCCCTGTTCAGCCCTTACCTAATATGTCAGCAACAGGGGTTCATGCCTTCTGTTTCTTTAACAGTGGCTTAATTTGAAACTAAATGCTAAGTAACTCTCAGCTTGGCTCTACAAAGGGATCTTCAAATTTCATTATTATTTCAATACCCTTGATGATTTGTGACTATGATAATTTATGGTTTTTCATGACTTTCAGACTGGCCACACTTCCTTTCAAAGCTGCTATCATTTTGAGCTGCTAGAAAGGCCTTGTTGTGACTGTAATCAGCCCTAATAGCATGAAAACTACTAAGAAACTTTCTTTCATATTAAAAAGTTACAGGGCTCCACCACTAGTCTCCATTCTTTGCAACTGGAATCACAGTATCCTGTTACTTCAGTCACAGGCACTGCTGCCAGAAGCATTGTCCTTTTCCCTGTTCCCTTTTATGTAAACTTAACTATTCCTTATATTTTTAGGGTTTGGGAAATAGGGGTCTCTGTCCTGATGAGTCACATGGTTCAGTTCCCTTCAGCCTTTATGAGAGGCTTCTGGGGATTTAGTCACAGAACTGGTGTCCAAGTTCATAAGACTCAGAGATCCCCAATGAGGCCCTACTTGGTGGCACCTCTATTAGGTGGGAATGCACTGATTTTATTCCTATATCTAATCTTTTTATACATATATATTCTTGTTTAATTCTATCTTCAGTGATTCTTTCCTTTACTTGCTATAGCCTTATTTATAAATTTGAACTTATTTTCACTCACCAATTGATTTCAATATAAGTTTTGCTGTGTTTTAATTTACCTAAATAATTTACTTAAACTGCAGTGGTGTTAAACTTCACCTACCTTCAGTTGCTTTCTGATTTCAAAATAAGTTTTCTTTTTCTGGAAGCACTTTGGGAATTACCTTCAATCTGGATTCCTAATCAGGGCTTGCTTGATACTCTCAGGTATTTCAAAGTGATAAACAGCAGATGGGTAAATGAACTCCAATTCTACCCACTTTTATTTTTTCCTGAAGATGGTTTAAAATTTTCTTATTCTGCCTCCCAATAATAAAAATTCCTTTCAAAGAGAAACTTATTCCAACTTCAAGTTCAGTTTTTTAAAGTATGCCTTTATTCTTTACTAAAATTAAAACGAATTTCACAGATTGATACCCCAGAACTTTGTATTTAGATATTGGTTAGCTGAAACTTCTTCAACAAATGTGTTTCCTTTTAAAATTCTGAGTTGTGGAATTATTTAAGCTCACAAGATTTTTAATCTAATTTCTCCTATACTATTTCTTAAGGTCTTTCATATTTTAACAGTTTCCTGAATTTCTGTTTCACTGAATCTCTCCTGAACATATCTCATGACTATTAAGACAGTTCTTAAAATATAAACTTCAGCTTTAAATCAATCACTCGTCGTTTAAAAGTCCTCTTTAAGGAATAACTGATCTGTGAATTTTGTTGTTTTCATTAAACTCTACAGAGTTTGAAAGTACTTTATAAGCTTATAAAGTATTTCATAAAGAAACCCAAATTACAATTTAGAAATGAAATAAATTTGATTATTTTTTCTTTTTCTTGCCTTTTTTTTTTTTTGGAGGGGCAATTGGGGTGAAGTGACTTTCCCAAGGTGACATGGCTAGTTTTTGTGTTAAGTGTCTGAGGTTGGATTTGAACTTAAGTCCTCCTGACACAAAGGCTGGTGCTCTATTCACTGTGCCACCTAGGTGCCCTGATTATTTTTCTTCATAAATTTGGTTTCTAACCAATATTTTTTTTTGTATCTTAGTTTTCAATTAATTTCTGTATCTGTCTTCCATTTCATCATTCTCCAACATGGTCAGTGTTGGAAACAGAGAAAAGGGATTTGTACTTTTAAAAACTTTTTGGAAAGTTTATTTTTTATAATCTGCTTCTTTTGGTTGATCACGTCAAAAGAAAAAGCATAGATAAATACCTGTTAGCTATGGGTTAGTACAAAGCATTCATAGCACAGGCAAACCAGACATGTATTTCCCATTTTCTTAAAGATCTGAAGTAAAGAACTCAACCTTCCTAAACTTAGTTTCAAACAGATGCACGCGTAACATATAACAAGGCACAGCATTAAATCAAAAAGGCCTGAGCTTCTGAGTTTTTCTCTAAGAGATTTTTAAAGTCAAGATCTTACCTGTCTCCTCTATTAAGTATA
Organism: Petaurus breviceps papuanus; assembly: GCF_028583685.1. Classification (NCBI taxonomy): domain Eukaryota; kingdom Metazoa; phylum Chordata; class Mammalia; order Diprotodontia; family Petauridae; genus Petaurus; species Petaurus breviceps. The sequence goes on from NW_027185876.1 coordinate 14,986,213, forward strand.
GAACTCATGACCATCTTGTGGCTGGGGTCTTGCTGTCGGCCTATGATAATTCTTCTGTTACCTAATTATGTTATGTTAATTATGTTAATGTTTTTTAGAATCTTATCAATAAAACATGTAATTTAATAACAATAAAAATTTCTCTGGTCCAATTTGCCTTTGCTAATTTGCTAATGGGTTCACCCATTTAAAGTGTACTTTGTATTTAGAACAAATCCCTAATACATAGATGAGCTGGTTGAAATTCCAATCCTCTGGACTTTTTGCCAAAATATAATCACAGGAAGAAAAGCTGAGACTGATGAAGGATTTAGCGATATCAATAGTTCATTTATTCTAAGTTTATTTGGGAGGTTATTCAATATAATTTTATAACTTTGTAAGTAATCAAAAGTTTTATGCTTTGGCCCAATCTCTCCTAAACCCTTTGTATTCTCAAAGCAAACTTTGCACAGTTTAATAGCTTTTTCTTTAGTCATCCCCACCCCCCTGGACAGGGTGTCCACCTTTTTCCCAGGCCATAATGGACATCTTGTAAGATGCATTTCTCCTCTTATGCCTGACCTCATCTCTTCAGCAGGTGTGCCCAACCAGGAGTGGCACTTTTTGGAGGAACTTCCCTTGGGAGAATTCGACTAGATTCCCAAGGTACACTTCTTTTTGGATATTCCTTCTGAGAAGTTCCCCAACTGAAGGCATTTAGAGATTGCCACCCTTGGATATCCCCCCAGGCAGGGAGTTCACTCTTTTTCCAGGCCATCAAAATAAAGCCTAGGAGATAATTTTCAAGCCCTGGAGTTCTGCCTGTGTACGTCCCTTTCCTACAGCTAATATTACATACACTGTATGTAATATTCAGGGATTTACTTTGGCAATTTCTCCAATACTTCCAATTCCTAATTTCTGGGTTTAACCTCTAGAGTCCTAAGACTGGTCAAGTAGGATCTAAAAGTACTTTATAAAGAAACATTCAGCAAAATTTATAACTGCTTTCCTTTAAAACTTCCTAAAAATTTAGTTCTGACTTAATCCTAAGCAAATATAAATGAAAATAACCTTTTAATTTCCTCATATCTGTAAAACTAAAATAAGCCTTCTTCTCAGGTCAAAAAAGGGATTGCTCCCAGGATGGTCACAGTCTTGACAGCTTACTTTTGGGGTCAGAAATATCTCCCCTAAGGTCCCCAATGTTCCTCTTCAACCAATTTTTAAGTTTCTTTAAAAAAATTACTTTATTTTTAGTTTTCAACATTAACTTCTATAAGATTTTGAGTTCTAAATTTTCTCCCCTTCCCTCCCCTCCTCCTCCCCAAGACAGCTTGCCATTTGATATAGGCTATACATATACATTCATATTAAACATATTTCCACATTAGTCATGTTGTAAAGAAGAATTAGAACCAAAGGGAAAAACCACAAGAAAGAAGAAAGAAAAACAAAAAAAAGAAAATAGTATGCTTTGATCTGCATTCAAACTCCATAGTTCTTTCTCTGCATGAGGATAGCTTTACATTATGAGTCTTTTGGAATTTTCTTAGATCCTTGCATTGCTGAGAAGAGCTAAGTCTGTAAAAGTTGATCATCATACAATGTTATTGTTACTGTGTACAATGTCCTTCTGGTTCTGCTCACTTCACTCAGCATCAGTTCATGTAAGTCTTTCCAGGTTTTTCTGAAGTCCACTGCTCATGCTTTCTTATGGAACAATAGTATTCGATTACATTCATAATACCACAATTTGTTCAGTCATTTCCCAACTGATGGGTATCCTCTCCATTTCCAATTCTTTGCCACCACAGAATATTTTTGAACATGTGGGTCCTTTTCCCATTTTTATGATCTCTTTGGGATATAGACCTAGAAGTAGTATTGCTGGTCAAAAGGGTATGCATAGTTCTATAGTCCTTTAAGTATAGTTCCAAATTTCTCTCCAGAATGGTTAGATCAGTTCACAGCTCCACCACCACTGCCTTAGTGTTTCAATTTTCCCACATCTCCAACATTTATCATTTTCCTGTTTTGTCACATTGGCCAATCTAGTAGGTGTGATGTGGTACCTCAGAGTTGTTTTGATTTGCATTTCTCTAATCAATAGTGATTTAGAACTTTTTTTTCACATAACTACAGATAGCTTTAATTTCTTCATTTACCTCTTCAAAGCCTCTTCATAGCCTTTGACCATTTATCAGTTGAGGAATAACTTGTATTCTTATAAATTTGACTCTGTTCTATATATATTGTAGAAATGAGGCCTTTATCAGAGACACTGACTATACAAATTGTTTCCCAGCTTTCTGCTTCCCTTCTAATCTTGGTAGCATTGACTTTGTTTATGCAAAACCTTTTAAATTTAATGTAATAAAAATTATCCATTTTGTATTTCATAATGTTCTTTATTTCTTGTTTGGTCATTGGTCAACCAATTTGAGAGATTTCTCTATTTATGACAAGAATTATTTAATTACTTAGTGTTAAAGGAATTTAAAGACAAAAAGTTCTCTTTTAATTCTGCCAACAGGAAGTTTTGAAATTAGGCAGGTGGCTAGCTGACTGAAAATGAGGAACTAGCAATCCCACTGCTAAATCTCCCTGGTGTTAATGAAATGAAAGTAAGAAAAATGGAGGAAAAAACAAACAAACAGCAGCCTGTGTTTACAAAAGTTAAAATTATGACCACAAAATTTTTTATAAAAAAGGTAGAATTTGAGTTCTCTGGAGGTTATAAATTTAGACAGATTAGTCACAAATTCAAATAGTCCCTCTTAGCCCAATTGGAGATCCTTCTTACAAAATGAACTTAGTGTAAATCAAGGCAGACTCACCAATCTTGAAGAGACTTACCTCAGACTCAGAGAATTTGGGTTCAGTGAGGGGAGTTCAACCTCCTGAGGCCAATGTCCTTTGGGGAGCCATTGGAGAAAATCTGGCCCCGTGTGCACTTCCTTTTTGGGTCCCTTGCAGGGGCCAGCCAAAAGAGGTTGGGGTCCATGCATCACTGTCCCATCTGGGGTTCCATTAATATGGGGGATAAAAATTTTCTAATCTTTAATAAGAGAAACTTGAGGAAGAACTCTGAGCCAATGGCAATTTATTAAATGTTCCATGGTCCCCCCTAATGAAGTGGACCTCAGATCTTCGTTGTGAGATGAGATGTCTCTCTCCTTCCAGGGCCTGTTTTTATAGGATTTGATATGTAAACATTCAAGAACAGCTATACGAGATACAGAAAAAATTTCATTGGTTGACACATGATGCATAAACTAAAATAAGCAAAACAACATATCAACAGTCATGAGTTGGGTAAAGCAAGGAATATCTCCACTGACCAGGTGGGCATAAGATGGTCATAAGATGTTCTCCTGCTCATGTTTGACAAGAGAGATTGGTCTGGAGGTACAAAAACAATGTTGGGGGACCTTCCATGTAGTTGAGTCACCTTTGCCACACTGAGCTTGGTCACCATGACCAGAAAAACAAGGGTGGAGGTCCTCCATTCAGCTTCCCATGATTACACAAGTGATCTTACCATCTGTAGCTCACAGCTCTGGGGCCAAATATACAGAACTTATAGTCATAGTAAATTGATTGATATGAATTGGAATAGAGTGGGAGGTCTTTAATGAATCAACTTCCTCATAGTTGGCATTTATAGAACACTTGAAGGTTTGCAAAATATTTTATGGAATTATCTCATTTGAACCTCCTAAAACTCCATGAGAAAGCTTCTGCATAGATAATTAATAATAATAATAACTAGCATTGGTATAGTGTTATAAAGTTTGTAAGGTTGTTTAGATAGTATATCTAACTTGGTCCTCACAACTAGGAGACCCAGAGAGGTTAAGGAAGTTGCCCATGGTCACACAGCTGCCAAGGAGGGATTCAGACCCAGACCTCACTGACCTTAGCACACTATTCACTATATGACCCCTCCTCAGACAGCTGAGGACTTCCAAGTGACATAAAGAAGGTTATCAATGTACACATAGCGAAGTTGGACTAGCTGTTTTCTTTTCTCTGCTGATGACAGGGGATAAAGAAATGGGTTCATATGGAAGCACGAGAGAATGACATTAGGCACGAGGCAGAACTTTCTGTCAGTACATACTGTTAGATATTAGATGGATATAAAGAAAGGAGCTGTGTATGTTCAACCAATTAAACAAATACTAAGCACTCACATGCAAAGTGCCGAGAACAGACCCTGCCCACTAGAAGTTTATTAATCTAAAGGGGACAATTAAAACTAAATAAGACAAGTGAATCAGATATAAGGCAGAAGGTGATAAGGGCAAAGGAGTTCTCTTTGGAGTGCCTCTGATTTTTAAACCCTATGATCTTTTTTTTTGGAGGGGGTGGGGAAGGCAAGGTAATTGGGGTTAAGTGACTTACCCAAGATCACACAGCTAGTAAGTATGGATTTGAACTTAGGTCCTTTTGATTCCAGACCTGGTTCTCTAGTCACTGTGCTACCTAGATGCTCCTGAAACCCTATGATCTTATGACTTCCATTTCTGGGGACTAGGGAAAGCTTCAGGTTGGTGGCGAACCTTGAAGTGGGCTTTGAATGAAGAGAAGAATTTTAACATGAAACAATGAAGATCTAGGGGAAAGAAGGTGGTACAGTGCACAGAGCACTGGGCCTGGAGTAGGGAAGACTCATCTTCCTAAGTTCAAATTTTGCCTCAGACACTTACTAGCTGTGTGACCCTGAGCAAGTCACTTGAGCCTGTTTGTCTTAGTTTTCTTATCTGGAAAATATCAAGCCCTCCCTCGCCCTATACAGTTTATGTTTAGATAATAGCAATAATAATAGTTGTGTAGAGTTTTAAGGTTTGTTAAAGTGCTTTAAATAGGTTATCTAACTATATACATCTGGTACATAGTATATCAAGGGGAGAAGAATGAAATAAGGCTGGAAAGATGGGCTGCAACCAGACTGTGAAAAGCTTTGAATGCCAAGCTAAATTTGATAGGCAGAAGAGAGCCTGTGGTAATTTTTGAGATTGAGAGTGAAATGGACAGGTAAGCCTGTAGGTGAGGAGGAGAATGACGTGAAGGATGGATTGGAGAGGGGAGACACCCTAGTATAGGTTTGAGGTCAAGTGGATCTGATGGGCAGTTGTTATATGTGTGAAGAAGACAGGATGGATGACAGGAAAGCATTCTCTCAAGTCTGAGCCATGGGACTTGGCAACTGATTGGGTATAGAGGGGAGGGATAGGGGAGGAATTCTTTTAGATATTATCTCTTCACATCTGCCTGGAATGACTTATGTTTTCTGATTCTCTTCTCCAAATTCAATTGTTCCACTTGAGAGGTTTTAATGTACGCCATATATGTAGAGATAGAGAAAATGGAAAATGGGCTTTGCAGTGGGAGAAGAAGATTTATCGAGGCTTTTCTATTTTTGTGACACCCCTCCTCTCAACTGCTGGTGCCTCCTTCCGAAAACTGGCTAGTATTATCCATGTGTATATATACATATACATCCACATATATCTATGTATATATACACCAACATAACATACATATAGGCATGTCCATACATATATACATGTACATATACACAAATATACATATTGAAACATATGAATTGAAATATATGCATAAAGAGACCATGTTTATGTATACACATATATGTACATGTACACATGCATATATAAATATATATATATATTCTCTGTCTCTCTCAAATCTATTGTTGTCTCTGTGTATATGTTGTATCTCCCTGGTAGAATGTATGTTCTCTGGGATCAAGATTTATTTTTTTCATTTTATCTTTGCATCTTCAGTGACAAGCATAGTGCCTGGTATACAGTAAGTGATTAATAAATGCATATTGTTTGGTTGATATAAACCCTCATTTACCAAGTACCTCTCATGTACACAACTCTATAAGAGCAGCTTTGGGTAGGAGGAAGTGAGGAATAAAGAGATATTACCCTCGGCCTCTAGAGAATTATAGTCATATTCAGAAAACAAAGTGTGAGTATGTGTGTATGCGCATGTGTGTACATACACACAGATATAGAGCAGGAGAATTAATTCTCTCACTACCTGCTATGTTAGCTTGGGTAAGTCAGGTCATTGGGTAAAATGAGTGGGTTGACTTACATGATCTTAAAGATGTACCTTAAAGGTACATTTTAGATTTAAATTAAAAAAAAAAATCTTCCTAAAGCACTTATCTGACATCACTGAAGAATGCACTCTTTCACATGAGTGAATATTCCAGATACTAATTTAGGTGCTAAAACTTAACTTGGCTTGGATTCAGGGCCATCTTGGGCAAGATATCAAAATAAAGACTGAGCAAGAAAGGCTAAGGGTTATAGATCTGTATGTGGAAGGAACCTTATGAATCTTCTAGCCCTTCTCCCCTCACTTTATAGATGAAGAAACTGAAGCCCAAAGACTTGAAGGGACTTTATTTAGTACAAAGGAAAGTAAGAATTCAAACACAGGTCTTAGATTCCAAATCCAGTTTCCTTTTCAGTATGCCAGGCTGAGTCTCATTGGTAAGATCAAGGATTCTGGATTTGTTTATGATACATATTTACATTTGGTCCTTGTGATCACTCTTTAAAAAAATTTATTTTTGCTTTTTGGAGGGTGGAAGGTAGGGAAATTGGGGTTAAGTGACTTGCCCAAGGTCACACAGCTGTTAAGTGTTTAGTGTCTGAGGCTGGATTTGAACTCAGGTCCTCCTGACTCCAGAGCTGGTGCTCTATTCACTGTGCCATCTAGCCACCCCTCTATGATCACTCTTTTAGGAGCTGGAGTAACACATACTGGAAACATCAGGTAGGATCCATAGCAACTTACTCAGTATCTGGCATGTAGAAAATGATTAATAAGAACTTCTTTAGTGAATGAATGCTTAATCTTTATTGAATTTGACTTAGATCTAAAGGAGATATCCTGCTATATCTAATTATTGATGTACCACTTTTTTTTTTGAAGGGGGAAGGCAAGGTAATTGGGGTTAAGTGACTTGTCCAAGGTCACACAGCTATTAAGTGTGTTAAGTGTCTGAGGCTGGATTTGAACTCAGTTCCTCCTGACTCTATTCACTGAGCCACCTAGCTGCCCCTACCACTATTCCAGTGCCATTTTCACCTCGATGCTTTTCCTGATCCCCTCCTCAGCTAGGAGTGATATTACTTTATATCATAAACATATTCTGTTCTAATTTGTGATATATTTAGACATGTTCATTTCTTCCTTATTGCCACTAGATTCAAAGCTCTTTGAAGGCTGGGAAAGAATATCATGATACAGTAGAAAGATCATTTTTGTTGTTGTTGTATTGTTTTAGTTGTGTCTGACTCTTCATGACCCCATTTGGAGTTTTCTTGGCAAAGATCCTGGAGTGGTTTTCCATTTCCTTCTTCAGCTCATTTTCCAGATGAGGAAACTGAGACAAACAGAGTTAAGGGATTTGCCCAAGGTCACACAGCTAGTAAGTGTCTGAGGTCAAATTTGAATTCAGGTCTTTCTGGCTCCAGGCCTAGTGCTTTATCTGCTGAACCACCTAGCTGCTCAGAAAGATCATAATATTGACAATTAGGAAATGCAGGGTGAATCCCATTACTACTATTTGTTGTTAGTGTGACCTTGGCCAAGTCACTATGTGTCTTCTGACCTTTCAGTTTCTTCGTCTGTGAAGTGTCTTCATTTTCATTTACATTTCAGACAGATTCTGAGCTCCTATTTTATTAAATTTATCCTATCATTCTAGCCTGTCAAGATGTTTTCTGCCCCAGTTTTGTCTGACATATGATCTATTTCTCCCAGCTTTGTGTTTTCTGTGTATTTGATCAGCACTTTATCTGAGATAACATTAAGGTAATTGAATGTCTTCATTTGTTGCACTAAATAATTTTTGAGGTTCCTTCCAGCTCTAACATCCAGATGCTATGACTGTATCTTGCATTTCCCCTAATGCATTATATATAGTTAGAGTTTAACACATGTTTGGGGAGAATGAATGCTGAATATTATTAATAATACATAGATGTAGTAATAGAAGCCTAGAGAAATTAAATTGCTTTCTTAAGGTAAATTGGCAATGACTTGTTCCATATTTAACATTAGTTTTGGATCAGTCAGTCTGACATCAGCATTTATTATATATGTCCATAGTGTGCAGAGAACACTGGATGCTGAGGGAGGATAGGATGGAAGTAGAAAATATAATACTTGCTCTTGGGATGCTCCCAGTCTATGGAATTTAGGACCAAATAGTGTTCCAATTTCACATAGTTAAGACAGTAGTGAGGTAAATGGCCATTAGCAATCTAAATAAATAGACTGGTAAATAAGGGGAATGCCAAAGACATAAGACACCTGTATCTGAGCCATCCATTTGACCAGATGTCTTATGATAACATTACTGATAAGATAAAGTCGTGTGAGTTAGATAATAATACAGTAAGATATTTTTGAAACTAGTTTGAATGGATGGACCTAAAAGACTGATTAATGGGACTGATATTGACTTGCCCAGAGAGCTCTACTGGAATGTTTCTACTAGATTTCACATCTTTTCCTGTCCCTATTAAGCTTACCATTTAAAATCAATTACTTGTATAATATCTCAGATAATGTGCTGATCAAATGTGTCCATTCTGACAATTAAATTAAATAAGGTCGATCCATTCAACAAAGTAGAATGAATTGCTTTGGAAGGTCCTTGGGATCCTCAAGTGAAACCTGGGTGATTCTTCATCATGAACCTAGTAGATAGAATCTCCTGAGGTCCAAGTTGGACTAAATGATCTCTGAGGTCCTTTCAAATTCTGACATTCCAAGATTCCATGAATCCCTAGTGAAAACTGAATCTGAGCAAAAGGTGCCTACTCCTGCAGCTTGGGATACTAGAATACTATCGGGGGCATGCTGGTAAACGTTTAACAAACTTCTTCAAGAAGAATGCATACATGACACACTTTTAAGTTTAATCTACCTTGTTAAATTTACTTCATCACTTTTCTCAGTCTAGAGACAATCAACAAAAGAATAAACCAAGCTCTGATTTATAGCATTTGTCAATTTTTGAGGTTTGGAAGCTCCCACTGAAAATTTAATAATCAGCTCTCAAAAGCTGGTTTAAGCTGGCTCCTGTACACCTTGGAATAGTGTATGCTTGTCAGTGGTGGGTATCTACTGTTACCCTGATATTTTCTGATCTTAGGGTTATGGGACTGAAAAAATGCTTCAAAAATCTTCCAAGTTTTTGCTCTCTCCTTTGACAGAAATACATGGACACTTTCAGATTAATCAATGTCCAATATCTTGTCTTTCATGTCTAATCTAAATAATTTCTGATCCCATTTAAATCTACTTATTTTAATTCCAATTTTTCTAATCTATTTTTTTTTCTAATTTCTTATTAGGGGTCAACAATTTGATTTTTTTTAAAGGTACATCCTTTATTATTCTGGTGTTGGGAGACCATGATTATCACTTCTCTTAGAAAATTTATTATCAGAATATGCCTAAATCTAGATATTATACTTTTATCTTTTTCAGGGAAAGTGATTTGTTGGGAGGTGTAGCCAAACTGGCATCATTAAAAGTCATGTTGTCACAGCCTACCCTATAGCATGGTTGATCAGAGTCAGGGGGCAGGGGGCACTCAGGAAGGCAGTGATCAGTATGGAGGAGAAGAATGCCTCCCTCCCAACTTCTGCTTTAAAAAGACCTCAGGGTCATATGCATTATATTAGAACATAATAGATACATTATTATTACATACATATTATACACTATTAGAACATAATAGATACAAGATACAGGATACAGGGTGAGCTAAGGACTGGCTTCCTAAAAATAACGTTCTGTCTCTCTATCTCTCTCTTTCTCTGTCATATATATATATATATATATATATATATATATATATATATGTATAGATATATTGTCTTTTTGCCTTTAAGGCTGAAGTTGATGCTGACATTAGCCAGTTTTCCTCTGTATTGGGTTGGGGGGGGGTGGAGACACAATACAATTTGTCTTTACTCTTTCCTATCTCAGTTTGTTAATATGAGGTTCTCAGAAAGTTAAAGTTTTCTTCTTATTTATTATCTTGGTCCCTCCCCAACCTTCTCTTCCCATTGCTAAATAAACTCTGCTCCTCACATTTTTTCATTTGGGTTTTTATTTTCCAACCCTTTAATTATCCCTGTGGCTGTTCTCTGAACTGTCTCCAAGTTCTCCCTACCATTTTCATGTTGTAGAACACAGAACTTTGAACTAGTGCTGAGGATAAAGGCAGGGCTTTCCAACCCTTGCAGCATCTCTACAGATGCTTTCCAGACTACAGGCTGTGACAACTTTGCTTAGGATTTCTTGCCCTCTACACCAAACTTATCTCCTGGTTTCCAATTCTTCCCATCAAACACTTGCTGTCCCAGACTTCTTGCTCCTAGTTAACCTGTTACCCTTCCCTCTTTCCTTTTTGTTTTCTTTCCACATTTCTTCTTCTCTGGATCCGGGCTCTGCATTTTAAACGGCTTTGTGTAAGCATCAGTAGCAGAGAGGAGGTTCAAATAATTCAGGGGCCCTGCTGATAGAGGGACATCTTTCTATTTAACAAGGAAATAAAACTGGTCTAAGGGAGAGACTATACCTCTAAGCTTCGTCATTGCCCTTCATTCTCCCCATGGGTTTCCCTGCCCTCAGAGCCCTTCTGTAGCTCCAACTGTCCTGGCCAGCATTTCATATCAGGACCTTAAGCAGCGAATGAAACTTGACAATGACTGAATAATCCAGCCACTTAAGAGTTAAGGCTCTCTCAGCCCTTTGGGATAGAGTGGATTATTAGTTATGATGTTGGAGAGCTGAGCTAAGGCTCCTCCCCTGTCGCCCACACTCCCCTTTCACAAGATGTTTGGCTGTGACCCCAGGAAAATAAAAAGAAAAAAAAACTTAAAAACAATTAAAAAGTTCTTATAAAAGCTTTTGTTTTTATTCAGTCGTACAAACCCAGGGCAGCAAACGGACCCTCGAAAGGAGCTGCTGAGTGGAGGGATTTGGCGGCCCAAAGGAATCCTGTTCCCGTAGTCATTGTGTGTTTTGTGGCATTTTGTGTATGTGTACATCGGGTTCGGGTGCGGAGGGGGGCAAGCAGAGAGAAGTAATGTGCCCAGAGAATTCGTGGCTGTGGCACCTTCATGGGCACATTGCTGCAAATTCTCTCCATGTGTTCTTCCAAAGTATTTGGGAAGCTCCAAGCTGTTAAAGTGGAAAAGAAGCCAGCCCTTCAGTTTTGTTTGTAATCTAAGCCCAAGTAAGGAAAATGAGGTAGGGGGTGCAGGGTGGGGAGAAGGACTCCGAGGGTGGGAGGGGGCAAAGAAAGAAGAGGAGGGGTGGGGGAGGCGGAAAGCAACTCTGTCTTTAAGGTTGTCCTATGGTTATGCATATATTTTTCTTCTATGAATGGGTTTTGCTGTAAATTATAGCTTTGCCCGTGGTCCCTTGGGTCAAGAGAAATAGTCTTTAAACAGAAAACAGCTCTGATTGGTGACTTTCCTGCTTCCCTCCCCCAACCCCCTTCCTAATTGAAACCAAATGTGCAATATGTTGGATGCTGGGATCCCTGGCCCTGGCCCAGGAATCCTCAGAATGCGAGGTTTCTCTCAAAGGCATCTTGCATTAGCCTGTGGATGGATGCATGCTCACCCCCAGCCTCCTCCATCAGTGAGCAAGGGGAGAAGCAGGCTTTCCCACCGAACTCTGCCTGCTGGATTTGGGGGAAGACATTGGATCAGAACTCTCCACTAGCCCTGGGCTGAAGTGGTTGCTGGCCTTGGACTCGAGTAAGTTACCTTTTTTCTCCCCCTCCCCCATCTCTTCTTGGGCTGTTTCAAACCGAAAGTTGAGAGAGAGAGAGAGAGAGAGAGAGAGAGAGAGAGAGAGA
>NW_027185876.1:14998238-15022618 GCF_028583685.1 Petaurus breviceps papuanus
AGAGAGAGAGAGAGAGAGAGAGAGAGAGAGAGAGAGAGAGAGATCCCGTTGTCTCAAGTTGAAAGTGGTAGGGCAGGGGGTTCCACGTCCTTGGGGCCACATTGTTGGAGACTTCCCATCTGGTCTGAATCCCCTGGTGTGAGTAAAGGAAGGGGAACCGCAGGAACCCAAGAGAATCGGATAGCGAAAGAGGAGGTTCCAGAGCGGCTGAGGGCGGCAATAAATAGATGGGCTCATTGCGGAGCAACTTGGGGGACCCGGAGCAGGAGCCTGGGGTTCCATGGGGTCACTTCTGCTCCAGGGCCCAGCTTCGGGTGGGTGGGGCGGGCTAGTCTTCTTTAGAGTTGATTTCCCCCCACCCCCACCCCACCCCCAAGTAGCGGGCCAGACAACTTTGCCTGGAGTTTGGAGAGTGGATGAGTGGATGGGGAGGAGCGAGTCAGGCAGACTGCTCGAGGCGGCCCAGGGCCATCTTTCCAAAAGTTTCCTGGCTTTTAGAGGCAGAAGGGACCCTAGAAAGCATCTCCTCCAAGCATACCCCCTCCTCCAGCTTTACAGAGGAGGAAACTTCTTATTTCTTTTCTTGGTGATAAGGCTTCAGGGTCTCTCCCTTTGTTAACTGGCCTCCTCCTCCCCCTCACCACTGTTTTCTGTTGGGATCTGAGTCTTGGCTCATGTTCCGGAGTCTCATCCAAAGGAAAAGAACATTTTTCCAACTGGCTGCAGTTCTCGGTCAACTCAGCCATTTGAGAGGAGAGTTCGGCACAGTTCAAGCCAGCAGGGGGTACAGCACCATTTTGCCGACTGTTTGTCTTTCTCCCTTTTTCCTCTTTAAATAACATAGAGTAATGATACCAGAGGGGTTCATAGAGAGCCTTTAGGCCAAGCCGAATTTTGCAGATGTGGGACATGAGGCCTAGAGGGGTATAGCCACTTGTTCAAGATCACAGAGTGTCATAGCCAGGATTATCACTTGCCTGTTTTGATTTCATCCATTGCTGGCCCCTTGGTACCACTTTGCTTTCATAGAATCGGCATGGCATGGTGAAGAGGGCACCAGACTTAGAGTCAGGAGGATCTGAGTTCAAATCCTGCCTTTGACACTTACTAGCTGTGTGACCCTGGGCAGTTGCTTATTCTTTCTTTGCCTCAGTTTCCTTATTTGTAAAAGGGGAGGACATTGGACTGATGCATTCCAAGGTTCCTTCCAGTTCTGAATCTATGTTCTTAGGGACTAAGACACAACATGCTAGACTTGGAATCAGCAAGACCTGGGATTAAGTCCTAACTCTGACACTTTGGCAAGTCACACAATTGTCCTCTGCCTCAGTTTAGTACCTACCTAATAGGACTGAAGTGAGGCTCAACGGAGATCATGCATATGAAACCCTTTGCAGATTTTAAAATGCTACGTAAATATACATTATTATTATTCTTGGATATCATGACAGAACATACAATTCAGTTCTGGGAGGGACCCCAGAGACCATCTAACCTCCCCTCATCATACAGATGAGAACCCCGAGGTCCACAGGGGTAACCTGGCTCACTCTAGGTGAGACAGGTACCAAGTAGCAAAACTCTGAACACCCAAATTAGCGCTTCCCCACTTTCTGGGACAAAGCAGTTTTTGTACCATGAGGGCTTCATAATTGTTTTCCTCAAATCAGTCAGTCTGCATAACATGCAACATAAGTTAGTTGCTACCAAGAGAAGTCAATCAACCAACAAGCATTAATTAAGCACCTACTATTTGCCAGATACCATACTTCCTCAAATCAGTCAGTTTGCCTATCATGCAACATGGTAGTTGCTACCAAGAGAAGTCAATCAACCAACAAGCATTAATTAAGCACCTACTATTTGCCAGATACCATACTAGGAACTGAGAGAAGAAAGATCATTGTAACAACATAGCTGGTCTCCTCTTGTACTTGCTTGTGAGTTGGTTTATCTTTTCAGGTAGCTTTTAGAGTATTGGGAGATTCAAGACCCCCATTTTATTTGGAATCAGACGGTCTTCTTATGGATTTCATACTGACATACCTTACTTATGTGACATTGTCCTCTTCCCTCTTTGGGCTTCATCTTCCTCCTTATAAAAAAGGCGGTGGGATTCCATCAGGGGTTTTCATCCTTTTTGTGATAAGGACCTGTTGGTAGTCTGGTGAAGCATATGGATATCTTTTCAGCATAATTCTTCTAAAAACCGTAATGAAATGACCTGATAGCTTTCAGTTAGAGGTTATTGAAAACAAAGATTTATTTTTTCCCCTTTCCAAGATCACAGAGGAAAACAGGTTAAGAATAATCTCTAAAGTCCCTTCCCCTTTTAAATCCTTTGGAATGGAATGGAGAAGCTTTTATTAAAAGATTGCTATGTTCCAAGCACTGTGCTGAATGCTGGGAATACAAATAGAAAATGGAGACAGGTTTTGCTCTCTAGGAATTCATGTTCTAATTGGGGGAAACGACAGTTTTAAGAGGGTTGAGATGCGGGACAGATGGCAAAGCTCAGTGGTCCTTGGGGATCAAAGATAGGCCAGATTGCAATGCCTGAGAATCTGGAGGGCATAGGCAACCTTTCCCTTTCTTCCTTTTCCTTCCCTTCCTCTTTTCCTTTCCATACAATATATGCATATATAAAAAACAGAATAGAAAAGAATTTCAATAGGGCGTAGCAACAGGGCGATTATAAAACCTAGAGGTCCTTAGAGCCTAGTGCCCTTAATTGGGACTGGACAGAAGAGTGGGGCCTCTTGAAGGAGGCAGTCACACAAGTTGTAAATGATAGAGCTGAGATTTGAACCTAGGTCCTCTGATGCCAAATAAGTCACTAGCCAAAATACCAGTCAAAAAAGCTGACCATATTGAATTGAGTTCTACTAGACCTTATCATAGAGTTTGGGTCACCATCAGCATCTTTTAAAGTTTTTTTAGGTCCTTCTCTATTAAGAAAAATGGCTACTTAAAGCAAGGACATTACTGGGGTTGGGCAATCAGCACTTTGCTTCAGAGTGCCAAAATTTAGAAGGTGCTGACAGCAGTTAAATTCAGAAATAACTGAATTTAGCTTTTTGTTAGCAGGAATAATGTACTCTTTCCCCCCTATTTGTCACAACTTAGATGTTTTTCTCCCCATAAACCCATTCCCTTCCATCTCTCTATCAATCACTCAATCAGCATCCCTGCCCCACCCCCCATCTGAGTTTGTTTATGAAAGTTGGTTGAGGGCAAATTTCATAACCGATGGGAAATACCCAATTTACAGGCAAATGAGAATGAAAGCAAATACATACCCTAAAATGGATTCACCACAAATACATGATAACTCATAATGTCATCTCCTATAAACACTGATTTCTCTATGCCCTCTTTCCATTTCCTGAAATTCGTGTTCAAGTAACTTTTGCTCACTGAGTACCAGCACTGAACTGGTACTTGGGTAGAAATGTGATCTTGTTGATGGAGGATACTGCCTTTAATGATACAGATTGTGGCCCATGCAGGACTGACCATTCTATGTGACTCTTGTATCTGCAACAGGTTGGGAGCTTTCCTCTACTTCTTTTGACATTGTATGCATATCAAGGAGCACAGAAGTCCTTCTTTGGGCTTTGCTGCCTCTTGTTAAATGACTATCCCACCTTTTTTGTTGAGTCTTGCTCGACAACATCCTTTATAGATACTTCTTTTCTGATACAATTCTCAGTTGGCAATGTGTTACAGCTGCTCATGCCCATCATGACCTTGGGGTAGTGGATGGGTCATTGGACTTGAAATCAGGAAGAACTGGGCTGGGCATCCTGCTTCAGACTCTAACTGGCTACATGGCCTTGGCTTAGGTTTTCTCATCTATTAAATAAGGGAGCTGGACTTAGTGTCTTCCAAGGTGCCTTTTAGTTCTAAAGCTATGATCCTTTGGGTGGCTCTGACCTTTAATTCTTTGGAGATTGGGGTACGTCAAGTCTCACAATCAAGAAGTGGCACTGGAAGAATATTGTTGTTATTCTTTTTTGAAACATCCCCTACCCCTTAAAAAGGAGAAATATAGTAACGCCAAATTCAGAAAAAATTTGTTTCCCCACAATGGCGTTCTAAAAGCATGGAAGTCTCTTGTGGGAGAGCGAAAGTTCTAGAAGTACCTGAGACTTCTAAAATTCTCTGAGAGCATCCTAGGCCCCGTTGGATAACTCCAAGACCTCCTCACTAGCATCTCTGGAGAGGAAAAAGTGGGGGAAAAATTCATCTGTTCTTTTAATTAGGTCTTTAGGAAACTCTAATGTTTCACTATGCATTCTCATCATTATGTTTAATAGAAATAAGATCTATTGGAGGAAATTCAAAAATTACTTTAATTTTTATTGATATTTACTCTTTTTATATCAGCTTGATTTCCAAATATGTCCATTTTCCTTATCCAGTGAATCCTTGTAACAAAGAATAAAATAGAAAAGTGAAAAAAGAAGCAATTTAGCAAAACTAAAAACACATCTTTGTTCCTCTCAACTTTGAGATCATGTCACCTAGTACCTTCATTCTCTTACCCCGTGGTCTAGTTCAGGGCAGCTCTCTTTCCCCCAAAAGACAAACGTACTGTGTGTGTGTGTGTGTGTGTGTCTGACACACACATACATATAAAATAACTAGCAAGCAATTGTTCTGGCTTGGCCCAAGCAATATGTGTGTGTGCATGTGTGCACGTAAAAAAATATGTGTGTGTGTACATCTATATCTATATCTGTTCTATTTTTCAGTACTGAATTGTGTCACAGAGATTTTAAAGTTCAACAAGAATTCAGATTGTAGGACTTCAGAAAAAGGGAATATCTGTGCAAGACTGTTTCTAGAACATTGTTACTAGTTGGGGCTGCTTGGAACCACCCTGGAGATGGGCCCATGGGAACTCTCCATTAGTTGTGCAAAGAGCATGGTATCTCAATGTCCACCCTTACTTTCTCATTCACCTGGTAATCAGTTCTGTATTACTACTCCAGAAGTGTGAGAGAGTCAGTTTATACAAGCTTGTGAATGCCTATTGTGAATTCAGTGTGAGCATGTACACCTCAGCCAGCAACTGCTATAAATAAGGGACTGATTAATTGATTTCTAGACATAAGAAAGTGATGGAGAAAATGTTAATAAATTTACAAGTGTGTGTGTATATATGTGTATATATATGTATATATGTGTGTGTATATATATGTATATATGTGTGTGTATGTATGTGTATATATATATATATATATATGGAGAGAGAGAGAGAGAGAGAGAGAGAGAGAGAGAGAGAGAGAGAGAGTACTAGAAAACTAGTTGTTAAACACTTACTAACACATCCCTGCACTGCTCTGTGAACCTACCCCATTTCCTAGGATCTGTACCTTCTCTCTCCTTGGTATCCTTGGGTTTCTCTGCAACACATTTGATTTAGGGACGTCTGTTACATCTGTAGCATATACCTTCTTATGGGGTCATAGGTTTAGAGATTTAGGAGTCTTTTGAGAACATTTAATCCAATTTTACATATAGGGAAACTGAGACTTGGGGAGATGAAGTGACTTTCCCAAAATGACACAAATAGTAAGGAATAGATATAAGAAATATATAAATAAGAAAATTTTGTTTCAAACAGAGGCTTTCTGACTCCAAATACAACATTCTTTCCATTGTATCACATTTTCTCTTCTAAATGTCTTGTTAGAGTTAACAGTATGTCCAGGTTCCTCTGCTTGGATGTCCCATTTTTCCTGTCATTGAACTCAAGAATGACTTGATGATTAAGGAGCACTTCAACTCTCCTTAACCTACTTCCTTGGATTTGTATAAATCTCCAAAAATTATGGTTTAGTTAATATTCTTTAGAAATATTTAGACTGGAGATAATTTCACTCTCTCTGTGGCTTCTTATTTTTTTGTTGCCCCTCCCTTGGTGTTTTTTTTATTCCAATTCCTTTCCTTCCTATTCAAATAGTTGTTCCCCCCTTGTCCTCCAAGGATTATGTGATTTGTGCTTTCTTAACTAACTACATCCCCCTGAACTTCAGATTTTTTCTGGCTTGAGGACCCCTGGAGAGGTGAGCCTTGAAATCAAGTTATTTCCAAAAGTGTGAAAGACCTTTGCTGGGGGAAGATAAATTCATGAACTACTCAAGGCTTCTGACATACTCTGAGAGTATGGGCTACTTCTGTATTTCCTCATAATTCACCAGCATCCCTAGCAGGACAGAAATGGAAGAGACAGTCTTGTAACTTCCCTGTCACTTGGATTGGGCCATCAGGCACCCCTGTGGGGTCACTTTGTATCTCCTTGACCCTTGGTGGATTCAAAGATAACATGGCTTCCATGTCATGGGAGACAGGAGATCTGGTTCTTAGGATGTCTTTGCTAAGTGATGGGGCTTGCCTCATCTCCTTCGCTGATCAATGTAGTTCACAACTTCAGGAAGCACTGTGAATTCTGGGTAACTAGAGGAAGGGATCTCCTCTTAATCCATCTCACAAGTGGTTAATCTAATGAACTCGGCCCTTGATAAAAGATTCCACCAGTGTCGCTATGACCTAGGAAAGCAAAATTAAGTTTTTCAAAAAGGAGCACAGTTGCAAAGTGGTGAGGCATAATACAATATTATTTGCAAATTTTGTTTGAATTTCAATGCTTACTGAATTAAAAAATAGGTTATTTTAGTAAATCTGAGAGAACCCTCATTTCTAGAATTAAGAAAGTTAAAAAAGATATATTCTATTGCATGTACCAGGTCGTGTTAATATTATCATTAGATGGTAGTGCATCATACAGTCCACATATAGTGTGGGCTATATCAGACTGTAAACTCCCTGAGGGCAGAAACTGTATTCCTTTCCATTTTTGTATCACAGTTTCTTGAACTTAAGAGATGCCTACTGAACGTTTTTTGAAGTGAATTAAATTGAACAAGACCTGTGGTTGTCAATGGGCTTTGACTATATCATCAAGACTTTGAGTTGAATGAGGTGAGAAGCATAGGGGTTGACATGCAATGCCATTCAAACACCCTTTTACAAGGCTAAAAGTCATTCTCTTTCCTTAAATATCCTGGAATGAGATTTTTTACCTAATTTTTCTTCCCTACCTCTGATTCTCTATATCTTTTCTTTTTTCCTTTCTTTGCCTCCTCTTCACCCTACTCACTCCTCTCTTCCTCTCCCTTCTCTCTGATCCCCTGTTCTGCTGAGATCCTTCATGCTACATTACAAAATGATCTTTCCTTTCATTTAATTCCCATAGAACTTATAGTGGTTGGAACTAGGGAAAGGAAAGAATGGAATGGATAAATAGGAAAGGGCATTTTTTACCCAAAAATCCCACTTCCTTTTTTCCATCCCAACTTTAGGCGCTGAATACTGTAAATTAGGCTGTTTTACTACATAAAACCTTACTAAAAATCTATGAGGGTTCAACAATTTGTGTGTAGTAAAACCCGGATTATAACCATTTCTTAGCCCCACCCACTCATCTACCCTTACTATCCCTTGAGAGATCTGGCAAGATGTTTTCATGGTATTAATAATAGTTATGACATTGACTAGTTGACAGGTGACTTCCGTTCAAAGTCTGATTTTTTTTGGACCACCTTCAAGCTTTTTCCTGTTGGGTCCTTTTCCCTTGCCCAACTCTCTTATAGACTGAAATGCCTAAGTTTTTCATTATTTCCAGCTACCACCATCATAAGCATTCATTAAGTGATGGATACAGTGGTGTGTTTCTCTGGGATGGTATATGAAACCTACCAGACAAATAATTTTTGAAAAATGAGACACTGAAAAATGACTTTTCCCTCAAATTTGTATTTCACTCCCAGATTGGTGTTCAGGACTATGCTAGGCAGATTTTGCTCTTTTTTTAATATTAACAACACCAACACTAAAAAGCAAAAATATATCTCTTACCCCAAGACCCTCACAGAGCTAGATGGATGGCAAAAACTGGGAATATTAGTTGATGTATCAAGTACTGATTACCAACCCAGTTCTGTTCTAGGCTCTATGTGGGATAAAAAGATGAATAGAGGGCATCTTTTTTTTTTGGTAGGCAACTGGGGTTAAGTGACTTGCCCAAGGTCACACGGCTAGTTATTGTGTTAAGTATCTGAGGCTGGATTTGAACTCAGGTCCTCCTGACTCCAGAGCCAGTGCTCTATTCACTGCACCACCTAACTACTCCCCAGAGGGCAATTCTTTTTAGTGGATAGGCACTGGACTTGGAGACAGGCAGATTTGTGTTCAATCCTGTTTCAGGCATCTACTAGCTATATGACTCTGGGCAAATGACTAAACCCTTCTCAGCCTCAGTTTTTTCATCAGTAAAATGGGGATAAAAATAACATCATAGGGCAGCTTTGTGGCACAGTAAGCAGATTCATCTTCCTGACTTTGAATCTGGCCTCAGACCCTGGGCAAGTCACTTAGCCCTGTTTGCCTCAGTTTCCTCATCTGTCAAATGAACTGGAGAAGGAAATGGCAAATCACCCTAATATGTTTGCCAAGAAAACCCCAGATGGGATCCCAAAGAGTCAGACATAACTGAAGTGACAACAACAGCCAACAGTAATAGCACAGGGTGGTGAGCTTTGTAAAGCCCTTTCATCTTAAGCTGCTCTATCAATACTGGCTAGTATCATTAATAAATGTTAGCAATTATTACTAAGACCTGGTCTTTGTCCTCAGGAGGTTTACATCCACCTGGGAAGCAACTCACAGGAAACAATCAAAGAACAATAGAACTTACTTGCCGGTTTTGTTGTATAGATTTTGGCAAGTTCAGCACAGGGCTGGATGGATGAGAAAAAAGGTGCCGTCATTCTTCTTGCTATCATCATTGCCCCCATCCCCTAAGAGAACGGCTGCAGTCTGGGGACCGTAAATTGTCAGAGCTGATCGGGAGCTTAAAGATGATTGAATCCAACCCTCTCATTTGACAGATGAGGAAACTTGAGGCCTCCGGGAAAGGGGAAGTGGTTTTTCCAAAGTCCACATGTCTGAGCTGGGATTAGAGCAGAGGGCTCCTAACTCCCAAGTGAGCATTCTTTCTAATGCATTAGTCTCCAGTGGCTTGATTGGAGATGTGCTTGGGATTTTTTTTTAAAGCTGCTTCTAATACTGATCTTTTTCATCTAATTGAGGTTCTTATTCCCCAGGGACATCTTTTTTCCCCCCAAAAGAATATTAACTATAGCAACAATAATAACATATAGGGTCATGCAGGGTTGGTGCCTGAACTGAAATTCAGCTCTTTTGTCTCTAAGACCAGGATTCTTTCTGATATATTTTGCTGCCTTTCAAAATAATAAAGTGTTACAAAGGAGATTCCACCCTTGAAGGCCTTCTGGAGCCTGCCCTATGCCACTGCCATGCCTCACTGCCCTGACCATTTCCCCTAAGGCTTGTTAAATTTAGAGGGGTAATGAAAGGCACAGGATCAGCTGGCACATAGCCTACCCATGCCTTTGAAAAGTTCTGGGCAAGCCCCCAGCCTGGGGAGAAGAGTGGCGGGAGGGCCATGTGAAAGTTCCTTCTGACTCCAGCATCATCAATAACTATCTGAAGGGTTGCTAACTAATCAGCAATCATATGTTACGCATGTACTATGTGGCAGGTCCTGTGATAGGAGCTTAGAATCCAAGGACTATCTCTTCAAGGAGGTTGCATTTTAATAGAGGGGACAATATGTGTTTTATATATGCATACACATACATATGATTTCATAGATATACTGTTTGTATTATTATAATATATAATACATAACATAATATAATAATATATTATAGAATTATATATTATTGTGCGTAATATATAATTCTATGTTATATATAATTATAATTTAATATATAATGCATCATATTATACACACACTATATTATATATACTACATATATAAACATGTTGTCATAATATATATATATGTATGATAAATATATGGTCATATATGTGTACATATGTACATATATAAAACACATTTTCTCCTTAATTAAAATACTGAAATAAAATCTCTGTGTGTATACAAAAAAAAAAGAAGTAACCATAGAGGAAAGGTTCAAGTGGTTGGGGGTGGGGGAAGGTGAAGACCAGCAACGCCTACAGAGCATGGCACTTTGGGATGAATGTTGAAGGAAACCAGGAATTTCTATAGCCAGGAGTACAGAAGGAGGCCATTTGAGGCTTGGGGGTCAGTTATATAAAGACATGGAGACAAGAGATAGAGAATCGTGTGTGAAGAACAGAAAAGTGTTTATTTTGGCTGGATTGTGGAGAGCTTGGAGGTGAGCAATGTATAATGAGACTGGAAATATAGGAAGAAATCCAGTTAAATGCCAAGGAGAAAAATTAATATTCAATTCCAGAGGTCATAGGAAGACATTGGAATGTTTTGAATACACAGAGAGGTGACATGGTCACAACTACGATTCAGGAAAATCACTTTGGCAATTGTGTGGAGGATGGTTAGAGCAGGGGGATATTTGAAGCAGGAGTTTAATTAGGAGGCCATTGCAATCATCTAGCTAAGAAGTAATGAGGGGTGGAATTAGGATGGTGACTGTGTGAGTGAAAAAAAGTGGGCCAAATATGAGAGATATGGTAGGGGTAGAAGTGATTGGATATGTAGGGTGAGGGAGAATGAGGAGTTGAATAGGATGCAAAACGTGGCAAGGCCAGGTTTGGGAAGGGAGTGTTTGCCTCTCTGGCAGGACCAGTCCTTCGTTTTCCTCAGACATGCCTGGCTCACTTCTGCCTCCATGACTGTGCTCATAGTTAACCTTCGCCTCTCTCTGAGTTCCTCCTCTGCTTGGATGAATCCCATCCATCCCATCAAGACCCAAGTCATTCATGAAACCTTATTTCACCAGTCCAGTCCACAGTGACTTCTTCCTTCTCTGAATGCCTCTAGGACTTTGTATTGCTGCCCCAGTGTTAAGGATTCACTGTTCTCTAAAAGTTTCATGTACTAGAGAGGTATTCTGGGTGCTGTGGAGAGAGGCCTGGGAGAGAGACCAGAAACCTGGGGTTGAGGCCCATTTTTGTGACTGACTTTGGGCAAATCATTCAGCCTTTCAATGCCTTTTCCCTCAAGTGTAAAACACTAAGATGCTTGAGGTTCCAGAATGGGAACATAAAGGAGGAAATTTCAAATTACCAAGGGGTATGACTTTAAACAACAAATTTTATTTCCATTTTTGTTTTTAATATTACCTATATTTCTCAACGTGTGCTTCCTCACTCCAACCCCAGGCATCCTTTATAAAAAGAATAAAAATGAGGGGAGAAATCTGTAAGCAAAACCAACCAACTCAAATAACAAGATTTATATTAGACACAGCTCTCCACACTCAGAGTACCTCCCCTGCCCCAGGGCAGGGGAAGCAGGGGAAGAGCCTTCTCACATCTGAGGTTTGAGGCCAAGCTTGTTCATTGTAATTTCACAGAATCCAATGTCTCTCTTTAGTTGCTGATCTTTCCACTAACATTCTATAAGTTGGGTTTTTTTGGCTCTGCTTACTTCACTTTGTTGCCATTTTCAGTTTTTGGATATGTTTTGCTTTTCCACTACAAATATTTACAGATTATTCCCACTTTGTGACAGAGATCTTATAACAAAGCAGAACTGTTATATAAAACTAGTAATACAGTGACCTCATCGGAAAGGGTGGGCATGTAATGTTTCACATCCGTGGCATCACCCCACCCCTCTACTAAAAAAAAAAATGACCAAATATATATTTTTTTATCCCTTCTACTTCTACCCCATTGGAAAAAAGAAAAGAAAAATAATATTTTTGGTGATAATTATACATGGTTAAGCAAAGTTCTTCCCACAATCATTGGACTATATTCAAATATCTCTCTGTTTTTATCTCTTTATATCGATCTGTATCTCTATTGATCTCAGTCTTAATCTCCATCTCTGCCTCTACCTTTCGTTCTTTACCCAGGCTGTCAGATCTCTGTTACAGACAGTTGGTGGCACAGTGGATAGAATTCTGCACCTGGAATCAGGAAAACCTGATTTCAAACCTGGTCTCAGACACTTATTGCTGTGTGACCCTTGGCCAAGTCATCTAACTTCTGTTTGCCTCACTTTTGTCAATATTAAAAAACCTGGGGACAGTCACAGCAACTAACTCCCAGGATCGTTGTGAGAATCAAATGAGAAACCATGTGTAAAGTGCTTGACACAATGGACAGCACATAGTAGGTGCTAACTAAATGATAATTATTATTAACAATAGAGAGAATGTTTATCACCAGTCCTCTGGAGTCATGAAAGGTCATTGATAATAGTTTCTTTTTTTAAAAAAAAATTTAAAATTTTTATTTTTTTGCTTTTTAGAGGGGGAAGGTAGGGCAATTGGGGTTAAGTGACTTGCCTAAGGTCACACGACCAGTTTTATGTTAAGTGTCTGAGGCCAGATTTGAACTCAGGTCCTCCTGACTCCAGGGCTGGTGCTCTATTCACTGCACCATCTAGCCACCCCTGATCACAGTTTCTGACAGCTTTCAAAGTCACTTGCTTTTACACTATAATTGATATTGTATACATTGTTCTTTCGCTTCTACTTATTTCCTTCTTCATCAGTTCATAAAAGTTCTCAGAATTGTTCATTTTTATAATATGGATGTTGTATAAATTGTTCTTCTGGTTTTGCTCACTTCATTCTGCATCAGTTCATGTAAGTCTTCAAAATCACCTATTTCCTCATTTCTTATAGCACATTAGTACTTTATCATATTCAAACACCATAACTCATTTGATTGATCGGCATGCACAGCCAGGTGTTTCTGGTGGGTGCTAAGTATCTGAGCCTGGATTCGATCCCCACGTTATCCCGACACTGGAGCTGGTGCTCTTACTCGCTGTGCTACCTGGCCGCCCCTTCTTTCCTTTTTATGCCACCACAAAAAATTACTATAAATATTTTTGTATGTAAGCAAAATTTTTCTCTTTTAGGGGTAAGGCTAGCAATGGAAGAGCTACGTTGAAGGGCATGTACCACTTACTGACTTTTTGTATATGATTCCAAATTGCTTTCTAGAATCATAGTACCATTTACAATTCCATCAATAGTTCATCAATGTCGCTGTTTACCCAAGGGAAGATGAGTAATAAATAGAAAATTTAAGACTGAGACCAAGATCCTCTGTTTCCTAATCTGGTGTTCCTGCCCCTGCCTCTAGTCGCTACCTTTAAGAGATTTCAATTTAGAGAAGACTAATATATAGGAAACAATTAAAAATTACAGATAAAAATAGAACAGGCATTTATTAAGTGCCAATTGTATGCCCAATGCTGGAGGAAATACTTTTAAGATAGTTCCTTGCCATCAAGGAACTTTTAATTATTGTCTAGAAGCATTTTAGAAGTAGTAGAGGATAATTAAATTCTAGATTGTTCTGAGTCAGCTACAAGTTCTGTGCAATATGCAAGAGGGAGTCCTCACATTGGTGAGATCATAGAGCTAGCCATTAAAGCAAATACAAGACTTCAGAGGAGGCTGAGTGACTGTGGCCCCAAGTATTCAGAGAGAGGGTGGGATTTGAAGAAGGCCTTAGGGATGGGCAGCAGGCAGGCTGAGAGGGACAGAAAGGGAATTCTAGAGTGGTGGTGGTGGAGGGGGATACTGGACAAAGACACAGAGCAGAAAATATGAATGGTGTATAAGGAAGAACAGTCTGGTTGGAAAGTGAAATGTGCAATTTAACAGAGGGTCTTGACACACATAGTGGTCTGAGAAACGGAGACTTGTTTGGAGCCTCTAAAAATGTATAATTAAAGCCTACATCTTGTATCTTTCTAAATACAAAAAATGAATGTGTATGACTGGTGGCAATGGGTCTGTAGTGGGTCAGGGGTCATGGGAACATGCAGTCATGGTGGGAGTAGATAGTTGGGTGGTCTCCCCATCAGAGTACTGTTAGTGTCAGTGATTAGGTAATTATTCTCATGTGGAAAAACCTCTGCCTTTTTTGGTCCAGTCTTACTCTACGTAACAGATGATCTATTCCTTAGCCATACTCCTTCTTTCTACTTGGTACCCCCCAAGGGGTTAGAGATTCTAGTTTCCTAGCTGAGGAGTGTCTCTTGCCCGGTCACCTCAGAGCTTGGAAACTAATTAGCAATGCCTGAGTAAGAACCTTCCCCTCTCTATGGAACATGGGAGCTTCCGTGTTCCTAAGCTCTTGAGCTGCCCTGAGGCATGGAACAAAGATTCTTCCAGAGCCCAATACTGACATGGACTTTCTTCCCCTCCTATGGCCTAAAGACTATCAAATCCCATTGAATCCCTAGGGATATTTCTTCCACGTCTATCCTTGGTCTTGATTTAGAGGTGGTCCTGAGCCCAGTGTGAGGAGCTCATTGGGCTGTCCTTTTAAGCTTCTCTTGCTGTCCTTGTCTCTTATTCCCTTGGTTGTCTCTGGTTAAGTCACAGGAACTTATGTTTTGTGCCTTCCCTTTAGAACATCAGATAAACGCACCTATTTCCTCCAGCATTAATTGGTACATGTAATTCTTCAATGAACATCTCTTTAGTCCTAGCAAGGGACCTTGACAGTAGGTCATTGGTATGACTAGGAGGCAGTATAGTATAGTGAGAGTCATGGGATATGATTTCAAATTCTGGCTTTGCCAGTGTGACCTTTAGTAAGTCATTTAACACCACTTTCTTCATCTGTAAAATGGAGGGTGGGTGGATTAGATTGTCTTTTTAAAGTCTCTTGCAGTTTAAGCTTTTCCATCCAATGATTGACGATTAGGGAGAAATTACTGAAGATCTCCATTGAACCTCAACATGGAAATAACTCTCGGGAGACTCTCAGATTATGTAATACTTGGGTTAAGAATGATTCCTCCTTATTTTTATGAAAAATAAGAATCAAGAATATGCTGTTGACAGGGACAGGAATTTAGACTTCAAAACGATCTTGGTACTCATTTAAATTCAACTCACAAATAATTATTGAGTACAGAAAAGGCTCAGAATTGTGCTATGACTTGTGGTCTAGGCTTTGGGCTGACTGAATGCTTCATATAAAATCTAGCAGCCTGTAGAACTCAAGGCCATTATTGTGGAGAAGCAGCATGGCTTAGTGGATAAAGCATGAAGGCACAGAGTCAGGAGGACCCTCATTGATTTATTAGCTATGGAAAAAATGGCTTAACCTCTCGGAGCTTCAGTTTCCCCATCTGTGAAATGGGTATAACAGTAGCACCTATGCTATAGGGAGGTTTCAGGGATCCAGTGAGATGATATGTACAAAGTGCTATGTAAACTGTAACTCATTTTAATACATGTGAGTGTTCATATTCTTACTATCCCTCGCATAGTTTTGATTCAGTATTTTCTCTTGATCCATTTCCTTCAGTAGTTTTCTCCTATTTACTGCTTTGAAGTATGATCCTAGTACAGGATCAAAGATCTAGAACTAGAATGATGTAATAATATATAATAAAATTACTTATGAAAATAATATATTATTATAAATTATATAAGCTATTAATTAATATATGGTAATTATTATTAATTAGCCTCCATGCAGTAGAAAACAAGAGTTAGCTTGAGTTTAAAAACCTAGAACTGCCAATTAATACCTGAATGATATTGGGCAAATCTGTGCCTCAGTTTCCTCACCTGTAAAATAAGGAGTTTGGACTAGACGACCTCTAAGGTCCTTTAAAAACTTTAATCAGTGATCCTATGAACACCTACAGGTATGAAATCACAAGTCCATAAAGGAGAGGTTCTTACCCTTTTTTGAATTTCAAGGACCAGTCTGGCAATCTGGTGAAGCCTATGGATCCTTCCTCAGAATAATGTTTTTAAATGAATAGGATTACTAAGGAAACCAATTATATTCAATCAATCAAACAATAAACCTTTATTAAGTGCCTACTATGTGTCAGGCACTGTGCTAAGAACTGGGGATGAAAAAAGAGGCAAAAGTCAGTCCCTGCCCTGAAAGAGCAAACAATCTAATGGGAAAAATTTTAATCCATCAAAACAGTTTTTTTAATGTAAACTTTTTTTTTCTGAGGAGGGAAGGCAGGGCAGAGTTATGTGACTTGCCCAAGGTCACATGGCTAATAAGTGTTAAGTGCCTGAGGCCGAATTTGAACTTGGATCCTCCTGACTCCAGGGCTGGTGCTTCTATTCACTGTGCCACCTAGCCGCCCCCATCAAAACTGTTTTTGTTTTTAAAGCAAGTTCATGGGTCCTAGGTGAAGAACCTCTATGTACAGCTATAGTCTACAGCTCTAGCTACAGTCATTTAAAATTTTTTTTCCTATTTTATTTTGTCCAGTCAACCAAAATCCCTTTCATCTTCCCCCATCAAAAATGAGAAAGAAAGCATCTAATTCATAGACTTGTTGTAAAGTTTATAAGTGTAAAACTTTGTAAACCATAAATCCATATACAAATATAAGCTTATTTTCCTATAATCTCCCCACCTAGATGATAATTTTTGGACCTACGGGGCATTTCTTTCTTATTTTCATCACCTACACATTGTTGATACTCAATATGTTGAATGATTAAATCAATCAGAATGATAATAATTAAGATCAACAGAAAATAATGATGAAGCGTAAAGTGATTCAAATCTTGCCCTGACATTTCTCTGTGATTTTTCTGGGTCTCAATTTCCTCACCAATAAAATGAGGGAATTGGACCAGAAGACCTCCAAAGTCCCTTTAAATTCAAAATCTATGATTGTAATCATAATAGTGGGTGGTCCTTTTTATGCAAAACAACATTATTCATTCTCTCTCAGTAGGAAATGTGATGTCAGCTGTGGTTCCAGTGGGTGGGAAAGAAGATGGATTCCCCATTTGGAGGGACAATTTAGGCAGCTGTGGGTATAATAGAAACATTCCCATTGTTTCTAAAGCTGGAAAACACCCCTATAGGACCTTCAAAGCCAGGGCTTTGCATTAACTGAAGAGCTACCAAGATAATTTAGGCAAACATGCTTTCTGCTCTGAAATTATTTGTACAATTATGTTAACTTTTTTTTTGTGTGTGTCGTGGTCTAGACCTGTGATTTCGGTAGTATAGGGAGCTATTGATGAGGAAACCCCCTTTATCAATGCAGATAAGTGACCATTGGGTAATTTTTAGTTTGAGAGAGTTACCTGGGGCCACAGAAAGCTTAAATTGCTTGTACAGGATAACTGAGCTAGTATATGTCAGAAGAGGAGCTTTAACCCAGGTCTTCCTGATTCTGAGCTTGGCATTCTTTCCATGTTCGACAAAATTTTCTTTGGATATAAAGAACTGGCAATATAGATCATATAATTGTTTAATCAACCATTCACTCATTTGACAACTATGTGTGAGCACCTACTATATGTAAAACATTATTCTATGTACTGTGGGAGATACAAGGATGAACAATTAATCAACAAACATTTATTAAGCACTTACTGTGTTAGTCACTGTGCTAAATGTCAGAGATAGAGACCAAAAGCAAAAACAGTCCCTTCTCTCAAGGATCTTTCATTCAAATAAGGAAGACAACCTAGAAATAAATAAGTTCATACAAGACAAATGTCTAGTATTGGAAGGTAACCTCAGAAGAGAAGGCATCGTAACTGGGGGGGGGGGACTGTGAAAGGTTTCCTGTAGGAAATGGTCTTTGTAACTCTTTAAGATTTTCACTAAACTACAGTCATTTAAAACTTTTTCTTATTTTATTTTGTCCAGGCAACCAAAATCCCTTTCATCCTCCCCCTTCAAAAAGTAGAAAGAAAAAAATAAAAAACAACCCAATATTATAAACTGTTGGAATCAGAAAAAAAGAAAATGTAGAAAAACAACCCTCCTCCCTTTTTTGTGAACAATACACACTGTCAAGTTTATAGTCTTATAGAGATGATAAGGCAGGCATAGATGAGTAACCAGGGCATGATGGAGAATGTGAAAATGAAATAAATGATATAAAAATCATAGTAGAAGGGGAAGGAAAGAACTCTTTTAACTAGAAGTATTCTGGGAAATTTTCCCAGAGATGTTATTTGAGTTGGGTTTCGATAGATATATAAAAATTACATAAGCACAGATAGAGGGGGTGGTGGTGGAATGTGACTTATTAGAATTGGTGACTTCATATTTAAGTTCCTCTCAGAGCTCTCAATTGTCCCATGTCATTGTAATGATCTTGCATACATTCAGCAAGGTCCAAACCAGGTGGCCATTTCTCCAGGGCCTGGACACCTACATCTTGAACGTGTCCCAGAATCAGCAGGACCTACTGGGCTGCTTGAGAAAGTCTCAACTTTCTCTCAAGCTGTGGAAAAAGGTGGCTCTGGTCTTTCCAGTGGGGCTCATGGCACATGCTGGAGTGGATTTATACAAGTGCAGTGTAATGACCCTCCTGGGGGCTTCTTAAATCTTTAGAATCATAGACCTGGACACTGCTGACCACCCTGCAGGGGAGGTCCACATAAACAGCTTTTAGGGATCATTTTTTATCCTGGGATAAAGACTCCTTTCAGAACATTTTTTTGGGGAAGGGGAGGGAGCATCCATCACTAGTTATGATATATCAGATCTATCCATGGGCCATCTAGGGAACTTTAATAAGGAATAGGCATGCAAGTAGATATTTCTCCTGAATTTGAAGGAGGTTGGTGGGGGATGCAGGAATAAGAGAGAATTAGGCATTGAGAGAAAAAGGGTCAGTGGGGAATGTGTTCCTGGCCAAAGAATTCTCTTGGCCAGAACCCTGGAAAATGTGGAGATACAGATTTGAACATCTTCTAATGTCCTCAGTCTAGACTTCTTTCGCTACTTGGAGACAAACTTTGATGACAGACCTAAGGAAAGGTGGGCAGATACTGAAGGCACTGTTAGTAGAAGAGGTATCTTCTGGGACTCGTAATTGGAATGGAGACACTTAAAACTGATTGATTCTTCTGGGTTATGCTAGGATAGACTAGCCTCTATTTTTTCAGCTGCTTCTGAAAATTTTTATGTCAGAGATGCCAGAATGTCTTTGAGATAGAGAGTCAAGGTAGAGAGAGTTATGATCAGTTTAGAGAACCAGAGCTTTCTACTTGACTCTAAACTTTTAAAAATAAGTTTTTATTGATATTTTTATTATTATATCATAATTTTCTTGAGTATCTCTCCCCTCCCCTTTCAGAGAACCATTTCACATAAAAATATATTTTAAGGCAAAAAAAAAAGAAAAAAAGAGGGAAAAAGTCGGCACAACTTAATACATTAAAAAAATCTGCAAATATGTGCAATGTACCATACATGTGGACCTTCTATCTCAGCAGAGGGACAGGGTGGTAGTTTCTTCTCATTTCTTTTCTTTTAAGACATGCTTATTCTTTGTAATTCTGTGACATTCACTTTTTTATGTGTGGTTGTGCTTTCTATTTACATTGTTGTTACGATGTATGTTGTTTTCTTGGCTCTGCTTACTTCACTCTGCATCAGTTCATGTATCAGATTTCTATGCTTCTCTGCACTCATCACATTTGTCATTTCATATGGCACAGCACTATTCTATTGCATTCATGTACCACAATATGTTTAGCCTTCCCCCAAATGATGGGCCTCTACCTTGTTTCCAATTTTTAAAATTATTATTACAAAACATGCTACTGTAAGTATTTTGGTGTGTATAGAAACTTTCTTTCTTTCTTTTTTATATCAATGGTCTTCTTGGGGATATTAAACCTACTAGTGGAATCTTTGGTTCAAAGTGACATTTAGTCATTTTTTTTTTTGCAAAATTACAAATTGTTTTTCAAAATGATTGTTCTGATTCACAGCTCCACCAACAGTGTACTAGTGAGCCCACCTTCCTACAACCTTTCCAATATTGACCTTTTCCATTTTTTATGATCTTTTCCAATTTGCAGGTCATGAGTTGAAATTTTATGGTTGCTTTGATTTGCATCTCTCTTTTCATTTGGAACATTCTACCCTATGCTATTTAATACTTTTCATTCCTTTTGAGAATTATCTTCATATCATTTGATCATTTATTTATGATGAAATGATTTTTGGTGACTATACTTTTGAGCTCAAGATAGCTTATTCATTCATTATTCTTTTATTACTTGTTGAGTACCATCCCACTGTCTGCCTTGTATTGAGGGGAATGTGTCATAAATATTTCCTTATGATACAGGAGCTTATTATAAAGTTGAGGAAGGGGATCATGAAATAATTTAAGTAAAAATCAAAAGCATTTCACAAAATCATAGAGTATCAGAATTATCGATTATTTCATTCATCTTATGCTAGGATAAGAATCTCCTCTATGATATTTATGACAAGTGGTCATTCAGTTGATATTTGAATATCTCCAGTGTTTCTTCTCTCCTGAAGAAGCCTATTTCATCACTAAGTTCTTCCTAAAATTGAATTTAAACCTGCCTCCCCGGATTTTCTTTCTACTGGGCCTAAGTCTTCCCTCTAGCCCGCTTCTTCCATATGCAACCCTTCAAATACTTGATGGATATCTTGGCCTCCTGTATTCTCTTCCCTAGGCTATGGTTCCTTCAACCAATTTTTCCATGGTCTCTAGTCCCTCAGTGGAGATATTCTTCAATATTCTAGTTCTCTATTCCCCTGGGAACATCCCTTTAGATGTGTTCTACCTGTTAATGTCTTTCCTAAAATGTGACATCTAGAACTGATCACAATGGTCTAGATATAATGAGACAGCTTGGTAGTCAGGACTTGGAGTCAGGAAGTCCTGAGTTCAAATCCAATCTCGAATACTTATTAGTTATATGACCCTGGAGAACATAGTTTCCCTGTGTCTGCCTCAGCTACCTGTTCTGTAAATGGGAGCTAATAATAGCAGCTACCTCCAAGTATTGTTGTGAGAATAAAATGAGATATTTGTGAAGCACTTTGTAAATTTTAAAGCATTATATAAATTCTTCTTTTTCTTTTTCTATCGTTGTTGTTCAGTCATTTTTCAGTCATGTTTGACATTTTGTCACCCTATTTGGGGTTTTCTTGGCAATGGTACTGGAATAGTTTGCCCTTTCCTTCGCCAGATCATTTTACAGATGAGGAAACCAAGGCAAACAGGGTTAAGTGACTTGCCCAGGGTCACTCAGCTAGCAAGTATCTTAGGCCAAATTTGAGCTCAGGTCTTCCTGACTTCCAGGTCAAATGGCCGAATTCAAAGAGTAGTCATTCACTATTTGATATTAGTTTGGAAGACCACCCAGTAATATTTATCCTTTGATAGTTTTATCAATAACCTCTATGAAGGCATAGATGGCAGGCTTTGGCATATAACAAAAAGCTAACATATTCGATGACTGTATAAATTCAAAAAGATCTTGGCAAACTAGAACATTGTGCCAAATTGAATAAGTTGAAATTCAATAGAGGTAAGTATTAAGTTTTACACCTGGGCTCAAAATTTCATCTTTAGATAAACGAGATGGGGACTTGATAGCAGTTTGGTAAGGTATGACTAGACCATTATTTATTTGAAACAGATCCGGGGGATTTAGTGAACTGCCTGTTTCTATGAGTCAACAACATGTTATGGAAGCCAATAGACATAAAGTGTCTAGGCCTAGATTGGTTATGGTCTACTATATTTTGCCTTGATCATACTACCCAAGTCGTGGTAAGAAGATATGGGTTTGACCTTTAACTTTGCCATGCACTATTTTGGTGACTTTGGGAAAATTTACCTTGCCTCTCTGGGC
Source organism: Petaurus breviceps papuanus (assembly GCF_028583685.1). Classification (NCBI taxonomy): domain Eukaryota; kingdom Metazoa; phylum Chordata; class Mammalia; order Diprotodontia; family Petauridae; genus Petaurus; species Petaurus breviceps. The sequence goes on from NW_027185876.1 coordinate 15,019,964, forward strand.
TTCAATTTTTTCATCTGCAAAATGAAGGGTTCAATCCATCTCAGAAATCTGTGATTCTGTTCTGTTATTTCCTAGTTCCTATATTCCATAGATCTTTTACTGTAGTCAACCTGTCTCTTTTGTCTTTGTGATAGTTTTTGGTGATGGTGTCCCTCTGTTGGATGGGACAAAACCAAACTCTTCAGACTGACTAAACAGTTCATCTTGGATCATTCATCATAAAAATACAATGATCATTATTTGTATCATTACAATGAGTAAACTTGGGAGTGGCTGTTCACCTTCACTTCAGCCTTTCTTCACAGTGAATTAATTCAGTCCAATAACTTATCTTCTGTCTCTTGTCAAGTATCCTGGATCATGCTGGGCTCTGGCCTTTGCTCCCTCCTACACACGATTCTTCCAGGACTTGGAGTAGGTTTCTAAGGTTTGCAATTGCAAACCATGTTATCTGCTGAAATTTCAGAGCCTCTGATTGGAAAACTTTCAAGAGGAGGTGGGAAGCAGGCATGTGCCTCTCATTTACATTCAGACAGGATGACAAACGCCTCAGGAAGTCCCATTTGTTTAAAAAAAAAGGAACCACAAAATAAACAAAATCCACCCCCTCATTCCCTTCATTTTACCTCAACTCTCTGCGTTCTCAGGATCTTATAATAATAGTAATAATAATAGCTGGCATTTATGGTTCTTTGATGCTCACAACTGGTCAGATGTCTTCTCCATTTTTTAGAGAAGGAACCTGAGATGGAATTGGCATAGACCTAAGTGCCAGAACTGGAATTCAAATTGAGAATCCTCAAATGGATCTGCCAGGTTATTAATGTGGATGTTCTCAAGCACAGTGCTGGACAAATAGGAAATGCTTAATAAATGTTTCTTCATTCATTTTCTCTATCTCTACAGATCCCAATTCATCCCAATTCATGCCCATCTTACATGATTTTTGTTTGAGTCCTCCCATAAATTCTCTATGGTGGGTCCACCGAATGGGCTAAAGGCCTTCCTTGATTTCTTTTGATATTGTTTAAATAGGAGAGCAATGGACTCTTTAATTCTTTTCAAATTGTCATGTTCCATGACTCAAAACTAGTAATATCACCAGTACAGTCCATTGGTATTATTAATGATTAAAAAACACTCATCTAATATTTTAAACTCCACAAAGCACTATGCATATGTTATCTCATTTGAATCTTATTACAGCCCTGTGAGGTAGGTGCTATTATCCTTTCCATTTTTTTAGATGAGGAAACAGGCAATAGAAACTAAGTAATTTGATCACGGTCACATAATTACTGTGTATGAAGCAGTATTTGATCTTGGATCTTCCCAATTCTAAGACCAGTGGTCTGTTTACTAATTCAACATAGGCCCTTGTTTAAGGGAGAAATTTGGGGTCATTAAAGGAACGTTATGATTTCTCGTAGGTCTTATAGCTCAATCATCTTTTTATGTTTAATTCTGGGCCCAACTGGTTGTGCTTTTGCTGGAGATATACATACCTATTGATGATATGAATGTATGTGTGTGTATATACACATACATGCATATGCATATGTGTACACATAAATGGTATATATAACTAACTATATTTATATATTACATGTAAACGCATGTAAATAGTATATAAAGAGTATACATACACATATATGCACAGATTTATATACAATATACACACATGTCTGTCTCTCCATCTGTCCTTCTGTCTATCTATCCATTCATCCTTCCATCTATGTATGTATGTATATTTGGCAAACCCAGATCTTAATAATAGTTGACATCTATATAGTGTTTGCAAAGCACTTCACAAGCATCTCGTTACATATCCATAATAACACTTTAAGATATTTATTATTACTATAACTCTTTTGTAGATGGGGAAACTTAGTTACAGCTAGGTTAAGTGATGTCTATGATCACACCGCCAGTAAGTGCAGGACACACGGTCTGAACTCAGGTCTTCTACCTCCAGATCCAGTTCTATTTCTCCTGGAAAGAGACAACCTTCTTTATCCCATCCTTCTAGATTTTTGCTTTACTTGCCAAGAGTTATCTTTTATGTCACTGTTTCAACCATTACTAAACCACACCACTGACCATTTAATTCTCCCTCTACCCAACTTTTTATATCCCTTGTATGTATTAGCTTCCTCCCTTAGAATGGAAGCTTCTCAAAGGCAGAGACTGCCTTGCTTGAATTTGTAACCCTACCATATAGTATGATGCTTGGCACATAATAAGAACTTAATAAATTTGATATCACTCATTTACATTATTCTCTGGTGTTTCTCACTACTAAGCATCTATAAATTGTTAAAATTCTTTGAGGAGCTAGCTATACCCAAGGGTGTGCATGAAACATTCAATAAAGGTATAGCCAGTCTTATCACTTGACGATTTCAGAGTGACTACTACAGTTCCCAATGCCTAGCACAATTCTAGCACATAAGCAGTAGTAGACATTCCCAAAAAATACTTCCTGAAATTAATTGAGGATCTTTATTGAATAGAGAGTTCTTTCCTAGGTAATTTATGTTTTCCACTTTATCTAATACTAGATTATTAGGTTCCATTGTTTCTGATTCTCCCCTGTCTAGTCGGTTCCATTTCTCTCTCTCTCTCTCTCTCTCTCTCTCTCTCTCTCTCTCTCTC
>NW_027185876.1:15023018-15034727 GCF_028583685.1 Petaurus breviceps papuanus
TCTCTCTCTCTCTCTCTCTCTGTCTGTCTGTCTCTCTCTCTCTCTCTCTCTCTCTGTCTGTCTCTCTCTCTCTCTGTCTCTCTCTCTGTCTCTCTCTCTCCCGCTCTCACCCCCCACCTGTTTTTAGATGGTTTTAATGACTTTTGCTTTATGATGTAGTTTAATGTCTGGAAGTGCTATTTCCTCTTTGTTCCTACCTCTTTTCATAATTTCCCTCCATATTCTAGATTTTTTGTTTTTCTGAATGAATTTTGTTATTATCTTATCAAGTTTTACAAAGCATACCCTTAGTAACTTGACTGGCATAATATTATCATTATGATTATCATTGTCCAGTCTAGTAATGAGCACTGAATATTTCTTAGACATTAAAATTTTCTGTATTTCTTTAAGAAACATTTTTGTAGGGGCGGTTAGGTGGTGCAGTGAATAGAGCACCAGCCCTGGAGTCAGGAGGACCTGAGTTTAAGTCTGGCCTCAGACACTTAACACAAAAACTAGCTGTGTGACCTTGGGCAAGTCACTTAACTCCAATTGCCCTCCAAAAAGCAAAAAAAAAAAAACCACTTTTGTTATCAATCGAATCTATGAAAATCTTTTGTATGCTGTGGTAGATTAATCCCCAGATACATTATACACTGTAGTTATTTGGAATGAAATTTTTCTTTCTATTATTTCTTCTTATACCTAGCTATTATTATATATAAATTTAATTGGTTTTGAGGGTTTATTTTATAGCCTACAACTTTGCTGAATTTTTTAAAGGTCTTAACATCTTTTCTGATTCACTAGGATATTCTAAGTATACAATCATATCAGCAAATATGTATAATTTTATTTCTTCTTTACCTATATTTAGTACTATTTCTATATTTTGATATCTATTGCTTTAAAGCACTCTTTTTCTAACTGTTCATTTTCCTCCTGAAGCATTATACTCAGTTTTGCTGTGTAAGTGATTCTTTGTTGTAATCCTAGGTCCTTTGTTTCTGGAATATAATATTCCAAACCCTCTGCTCCTTTAATATGGAAATTACTAAATCATGTGTGATTCTGACTATGGTGCTATGATATTTGAACTCTTTCTTTCTGGCTGCTTGCAATATTTTCTCCTTGACATGGGAGTTCTGGAATTTGACTATAGTGCTCCTGGAAGTTTCCATCTTGTGATCTCTTTCAGGAGATGATCAGTGCATTCTTTCTGTTTCTATTTTGTCCTCTAGATCTAAGATATCAAGGCAGTTTCCTTGATAATTTCTTGAAATATGATGTCTAGTTTCCTTTTTTTGATCATGCCTTTTAGGTAGTTCAGTAATTCTTAAATTATCTCTCCTTGATCCATTTTCCAAGCCAGTTGTTTTTCTGATATTTCACATCTTAATTCTATTTTTTTCATTCTTTTGACTTTTTTTTATTGTTCCTTGATGTCTCATGGAGTCATTAGCTTCTATTTGCCAAAATCTGTTTTTTAAAAAATAATTTATTTACTTTTAGTTTACAACATTCAGTTCCACAATCACTTGAGTTTCAAATTTTCTCCCCCTCCCTCTTCTTCCCTCTCCCCCACTGAGGAGACATGCAATCAAATACAGGATCTGCAAATACCTTTGCATTAAACATTAATCAAGTGTTAAAGGATTATAACCAATGGAGTGAACAATGAGAAAAAAGAAACAAAACAAAACAAAAAAAGAGAGAGAGCAAGTAGTTTGCATCAATTTGCATTCAGACTCTGTAGTTCTTTCTCTGGATGTGGATCTCCCTTTCCATCATGAATTTTTAAAAAAAAATTTAAAATATTATTTATTTTATTTTATATATTTTTAGTTTTCATTTTCAACATTCATTTCCACAAGATTTTGAGTTACAAAATTTCTCCCTGTCTTTCCCTCACCCACCATCCCAAAAATAGCAATCCTACTTAATGTCCTTTCCCCCAATCTGCTCTCTCTTAAATCTTCCCCCATCCACCTTCTGACTTTCTAGTAGGGCAAGATGGATTTCTATACCCAGTGACTGTACATCTTATTTCCCAGTTGCATGTAACCCCCTCCCCCAATTTTTTAAAACATTTTTTTAAACTTTGATTTCCAGATTCTTTCACTTCTTCCCTTATTACCTACCCCTACTTAGTAGTTGATATATTGTGAAAGACTAACTATATTTCCCTCCAGCCTATTCCACCCCCAACTTATTCTATTTTCTCCTTTGACCCTGTCCCTTCTCAAAAGTGTGTGCTTCTAACTACCCCCCCCCCCCCCATTCTGCCCTCCCTTTTATCATCCCCACTCTTATCCCCTTACCCACTACTTTCCTGTAGGGTAAGATACCCAATTGTGTGTGTATATTATTCCCTCTTTAAGCCAAATTCAATGAGTGTAAGGTTGTCCCATTCCCTTTTGCCTTCCTGTTCTTCCCTTCCATTGTAACAGTTTTCTCTTGCCTCTTTTATATAAGATAATTTACCCTATTCTATTTCTCCCTATCTCCTTCTTTCATTATATTCCTCTCTTACCTTTTAATTTTATTTTTTAGATATCATACCTTCCTATTCAACTAATCCTGTGCCCTCTGTCTATGTGTACATGTACACATATATACACACACTCGCATATGTATTTATACACACATACACCCCCCTATATAAAGATATCTATCTATCTACCTACCTACCTACCTATCTATCTATCTATCTATCTATCTATCTATCTATTCACTTCAACTATCCACATACTGAAAAAAGTCTCATAAGTTACAATTATTGTTTTTTCCATATAGGAATGTAAATAGTTCAACTTTAATAAGTTCCTTATGATTTCTTTTTCCCGTTTACCCTCTCACGCTTCTCTTGCTTCTTGTATTTGAAAATCCAATTTTCTGTTCAGCTCTGTTTTTTCATCAATAATGTTTGAAAGTCCTCTTTTTCATTGAATGACAATATTTTCCCCCTGAAACATTATACTCAGTTTTGCTGGGTAGGTGATTCTTGGTTTTAATACCACCTCCTTTGACCTCTGGAATATCCTATTCCAAGCTCTTCGATTCCTTAGTGTAGAAGCTGCTAGATCTTGTGTTATCCTGATTGTGTTTTCACAATACTTAAATTTTTTCTTCCTGGCTGTGTGTAATATTTTCTCCTTGACCTGGGAACTCTGGAATTTGGCTATAATATTCCTAGGAGTTTTCTTTTTGGGATCTTTTTCAAGAGGTGATTGGTGAATTCTTTCAATTTCTATTTTGCCCTCTGGTTCTAGAATATCAGGGCAGTTTTCCTTGAGAATTTCTTGATGCATGATTTCTAGGCTCTTTTTATGATCATGGCTTTCAGGTAGTCCAATAATTTTTAAATTATCTCTCCTGGATCTATTTTCCAGGTCAATGGTTTTTCCAATGAGATATTTCACATTGCCTTCTATTTTTCATTTTTTTGGATCTGTTTTATAGTATCTTGCTGTCTCATAAAGTCATTAGCTTCCATTTGCTCTAATCAAATTTTGAAGGAATTATTTTCTTCAGTGAGTTTTTGAAATTCCTTTTCCATCTGGAAAATTTGACTTTTTAAGGCATTCTTCTCCTCACTGGCTTTTTGGGCCTCTTTTCCCATTTTAATCACTCTATTTTTTAAGGTGTAATTTTCTTAAGTCAGGTTTTATACTTGCTTTTCATGATTTTCTTGCATCATTCTCATTTCTATTCCCAATTTTTCCTCCACTTCTCTTACTTGATTTTCAAAATCCTTTTTGAGCTCCTCCATGACCTGTAACTAGCTCATATTTTTCTTGGAAGCTTTTGATGCAGGAGTTCTGACTTCATTGTCTTCCTCCCACTCCATGCTTTGCTTTCTTTTGTCCCCAAAGAAGAATTCTATGGTCTGATTGTGCTTCATCTGCTTGTTCATCTTGCCAGCCAATTCCTTGACTTTTGAGCTCTTTGCCATGGTAGAACTCTGCTTCCAGAATGGAGACAGCTTTGTCCCAAATTGCTAGGGTTTTTGCAGATGTTGTCAGAGGTCTGAGGAGGGCACCATCTCTACAGACACCACACTGGCATACTGGTGTTCCTTACTCCAGGACCACTGCCCAAGACAGCAACCCAGATCCAAACAGAATGAAGCAAGAGTGATTACCCTCTTGTAGCACCAAGCATCCTAGCATACCCAGGATGGCTGCCAGCACAGATTCTTAGATCTGCAACTCAAAATGGGTTAACAATTTTGCTTTAATAAAACATATATCATTTACCTAGTTCAGGGGGAAAATGTCAGCACCCTGAACTTCAGAGAATGCAAATAGAAGTTACAAGCAGACAAAAAATACAGACAGAGAAACAGATCAGCAGACAGGGCTTCCAACTGTCTGGACATTACATCCATATCTACTCAGTTTCCAGAGAGGGAAACACCAACATCTGGGATTTCAAAGCCAGGGGCTCAAAGGCTGCCCAGAGTCTCATCTGGTCAAATCATACAACTCTTCTCATAGTGAGCTCCAAAGCAAAACCTCACATCAGGGTATACATAGCCTTCTCCTGCATCAGAGAGTGTCACAACCCTATTGACTTACCGCCCAATCCCAAAGTAACAAGGTGTGGGTGTTCCTGAAAGGCAAGCCTCCTGCCACAGGCTCCATGTGACCACATTCAGCCTATTGGGAGCAGAGTATATTTTCAAATCAGGGAAGGTTCTCAGAGTCATTTAAGTCTGTCAAAGGGCCAAGGGGCAGGGAAGATCTTCAGATTCCCATTCCCATAACACCTCTGAATGGTCACTTGGTCCCCCTACTATCTGCAGGCCAGGAGCTCTGGAGGCAGTCATGTGACAGCAGCTGTAACTGCCAGGCCTCCACCACCTCTTGCCCTGGGGGCAGGGGCCAGACCACGCTCTTAGGTCACCAGGTTCCAACAGAGTTCTCTACTGACTTTTTACTTTCTCTTTGGTGTTTTGGGTTGAGAAGTGTGGAAACCACCACAGCTGCTGGTGATTCACTCTCCTGAAGTCTTCTCTGGCTACCCTCTGGTTGAGGCTACCCTGGGCTGGAACCTCATGGTTCTCCAGGACTGTCCTCAGCTCCCAGCTCAGTGAGATAGACACTTTCTGTTAGCCTGCCAGGCTGCCTTCAGTGCCAGATTTGTTTCTCTCTGTCACTTGGTGGGTTCCATAGCTCTAAAATTTGTTTAGAGTCATATTTTACAGGTACTGGAGGTGGTTATGGGGGTTCTCATGGAATTTCCTGCTTTTATTCCGCCATCTTGGCTCCACCCCCATCATCAGTCTTTTGTAGTTGTCTTCTAACCTTGTATTGCTGAGAGGAGCCCAGTCTGTCAAAGTTAGTCTTCACACATAGGATGTGTCTGTAATTGGTTACAAAGTTCTCCTGATTTTGCTCTCCTCACTCAGCATCAGTGTATATATCTCTCCAGGTTATTATGAAGTCTCCTCCTCATTTCTTTTAGCACAATAGTATTCCATTACATTCATATACCACAACTTGTTTAGCCATTCCCCAATTGATGCAAAATCTAATTTTTAAAGGAATTATTTTCTTCAGTGAGTTTTGTATCTTCCCCCTGGCCCCCCCCCCAATTTGGCCAATTCTACTTTTTAAAGAGTTCTTTTCTTCAATTAATTTTTTAAACCTCTTTTCCCATTTGGCCTATTCTATTTTTGAGGTGTTATTTTTGTCAGTATTTTTTTGTGCCTCTTTTACCAAGCTGTTAATTTTCTTTTTATATTTTCTTGCATCACTCTCATTTATTTTTTTCATTTTTCCCACTTCTATTCTTATTTCTTTCTTTAATGCTTCCAGGAATTCTTGTTGGACTTGTGTCCAATTAATATTTTTATTTGAGCCTTTGGTTGTAGCTGTTTTTACATTGTTGTCCTCCTCTGAGTTTGTGACTTGGTCTTCCCTGCCATTGTATTAGCTTTTCATATTCAAGTTCTTTTTTTATTGTTTGTTCATTTTCCCAACCTATTTCTTGACTTTGAACTTTATGTTGAAGTTAAGTTCTACTAATCTGAGGGTGGAGAAGCACTATCCGAAGCTTTAGGTTTTTTTGTGCCACTGTTTTCACAGCTAGTTTGGGGGCGGGAGGGGGGGGAGGCAGTGTTTACAAATTTTCAGTGTTTCTAAGGTTGTATGATTCAGGGAGAGGTGTGGTCACTGTTCTCCCTCTCTATGCTCTGGTCTCTACCCAGGAAGGGTCCCTGCTCCCTTTTGGCTGCAAGCATTAGTGCTCTTTTTAGCCCTGGAATTGTGACCAGCACCCCTGTCTCCCCTTATGATCTGCCCACAAGCACTCCTCTGAACTGTGTATGGACAATGGAGTTGCCAATCAGCACCAGCTTTACCCAATGCCATTAAAGGGTCCCTGTAATCTCTTTTTCACCAGTTGTCTGATCCCCTTACTGTCTCTGGGCTGCTGCTGCCTCTGTTGCAACGATTTTCAAGGCCTCCTAAGAAGGTGCTTCCGTATGCACTCTGAACCAGCCCCCATCCCAGCATCACAGACTGTTCCTGCTCATTCCCTAAGTTGTCACAGACTGGAAAAATGTCTCACTCTGACATTTTGTTGATTCTGCCACTCCATCGTTATATTTAAGGCACTATTTTAAAGTTATTTGAAGGAAAACATTGGGAGAGTTTGGCTACATCGTTGGCTGTAGTCTGCCATTTTGACTCTGCCCCTCTATGCTTTTAATTTCTTTCTCATGACTTACTGCTATCACTAGCATTTCTAGAATTATGTCAAATAATAGTGGGGAGAGTGGTACTCTTACTCTTTTATTTACTGGAAAATGTTCTAATGTATCCCTGTTGCATAAGATGCTTTTTTAAAATAGATGCTTTTTGTCCCATTCTGTCTATACTTTGTTAGGTTTTTAGTATAACTGAATGTTTTATTTTGCCAAAGACTTTTTCTACAGATATTAAAATATAATCCTACATAGTTTTGCATGTTTTAAAAAATATGATTAATTATATTGATATATAGTTGATATAGTGTTGAATCATCTATCCATTGCTGGTATAAATCCTAATTGATTGTAATGAATGATTTCCTGGATGAATCCCTGTAGTCTTTTAAAAAGGATATTGTTTAAAATTTTGAAGTGATATTAATTAATGACATTGGTCTACAGTTTTCCTTCTGTGTTTTATCCTTCTCTACTTTACGTATTAAGACTACATTTGCCTCATAAAAGGATACTAGTAGAATGCTTTCTTTTTCAATTTTTGAGAATGATTTTTGTAATATAAGTACTAATTGTATTTTAAAAGTTTGATAGAATTTTCATGTGGATTCATCAGGACCAGGAGTTTTTTTTTCCCTTTGTTAGTTCTTGCTGACCTCATGGGTCCTTAAATTATGATCAAAGGATGTTTCAGCATTTATCCTAGCTCTACTCACTCACCAAAGAGACCTTTATAGCAGTGACTTCATACCAGAAGACCAAGCTCTATTCAAGGCTGTTAGTAGTGGGGCTGCTTAATTCACAGGGCTGTTTTAAAGATCAAACAAGATAATGAATGTAAATTAGTAGGCAGGGCTTGTTAGGAAGTCTATGATCATCCACTTCGCAGCTGAAAGGGACCTTAGAAATCATTTATAATCTCCTGATTATAGTGATGAGGAAACTGGGGTTCAGAATGGATAAATGGCTTCTCTCATATAGATAGTATCAGAATTTGGATTTATCTTCATGTTTCCTGATTTCAAAGTCTAGGCTTGTGATGGTTAAAAATTAGATAATTAAAAATGACTGATGGGTACATAACTGTACCCTGAACAAACTCCTTCCCTCCTATTCCCTCTCCTCATCCATATCAATAAGAAACTGAACTTATCTAACCACAGTCTTAGTTTTCACCAAGGTCAGTTAGATTTCAAAATGTTTTCAGTTGAGCAATTAATTTTTACCAGTATGAAAATCCATTTATTCTGGGACTAGGATTCTCTCCTAGCCTATGAGTGGTGAGCACATGATCTGATGGGAGCCATTCTGCTGAGGGAACTGGGGCTGAGGGACTTGGGATTCCAAAATGAATACTTGGGATGTCACCTAGTCCCATCATTTTCTAGAAGATATTCAGAAATTCAACTGAAGAATAAATTTCCCATTGATGCAAATAGGAAGTGACTTTGGAGGTGATCTAGCTCCCTTCAACCAATTCCTTCATTTTATAGATAAAAAATAGGTGCTTGGAGGATAATGTACAGATTAAGTTATTGGCATAATGTATTCTCTTCTTATTTTTATTAGTTTATTTTATTAGTTTTATTAATGTCTTTTGTTTTTACACCAAGGTTGTGTCTGCAATGTAAACATGCTCCCTCTTTCCCCCAGCCTTTCTTTGTAACTAAAAAAAATAATAAAGCAAAACCCATCAGTATATTGACTGCATTGAACAGAAATTGCCATAATCTGTATCATGTCCCATCCTCTCCAGTGGAAGGAGGGAGGTACATTTCCTTCTCTCTTCTGTGGGATTAAAATTGGTCACTATGATTATGTCATCTTTGACTTCATTTTGGTGTTCTTTTCATATATATCATGATAACCGTTGTGCATATTCCTTTCCTCATTCTGCCTCAATTCATACATCTTCTTGTGTTTTTCTGAATTCTACTTATTCGTCATTACTTATGGCATCCTGATCATCTTTGTGGAATGTATCCTTGCCAAGATATAATTGGATAGGATGCCTTAGCTACAATTTATGCCTCTTTTTAGGTGAGTAGCTTTGATTTGGTGGGTAGGAAGGTTTGTGGTGCCATTCATTATTAAATGCTCCCATACCCTAGGAAGGGTCTATAACTTGTAGACCTTTTTTGGGGGAGGGGAAGTTGAGGAGAGTGTATACACAGGGATTTTATTGGAACTTGGTTGATAACAGTATATGCAGACATGTTATCCTTCCCTCAGTCTATGAAGGACTTAATTAACTTCATTCATTCAGAAAATAAAAGAAATCATTTTCATCTTCACTATAAAACAATCTCCTCTATCTCATGCAGCTTCTCCGCCTTTCCATGGAGTTTGAAATGAAAGGACTTCTTGAGTTCTACTAAAAATACTACTACAAAACATCTAGTGAGAAACTTATTTTCAATGTGAAAATTTTTGGTAAAGCCTGATTTACTAAGGTTTGCCACTTTACTAAAGGGACTAACTATTGCCCCTCCATCTTGGCTTAAACACATATTACCTTGTAGCATTGGGCAAATCCCCATTTCTGTAAGCTTCAGTTTCTTCTCTTACAAAATAGGGGAAAGAATACATACATCCTTTATCTCACAGGGGTGCTATGAGGAAAGTGCTTTGTATACGCTGAAGTAACATAAAAGTGAAAGTTGCTATTATTATCTACCTTTCCCTATACAATAACCTTCACAAATGAGAGTAGATGGATGCCCGGTTGTCAGCTAGAATTTCAGGGAGTTCAGGGAATTTCTGGTTGCTGCTTTTTCTTCATTCTAGCTTCTTAAAAGCGCATTTAATCCCATAAATCTTTGGGGCAAATTAAATATCTTTCAGCCTCCCTCCTAACATTTGGAGGAGTGTTATCTAACCTAATGTATTTTCTGAGGGTCCTCTCTGTGTATCTTAAGGTACTTGCATTGGGTCATGATCTACAGAGATATCCCACATCCATAGCAAATGTAGAATAAAAAAGGCTTTTTTAAAAAAATGATTTCCTTTTCTCTCCCAAGGGAGACCTACAAAAGGGCCAAAGTCTGTGCCCTAGGAAGTGCTCGAGGTTGTGTCCGGAAGTAAGGAAGCCAGTGTCTTCTCCATTGGGAGTAAGAAAGAAAGAGAGTGAAAAGGAGAGCAGCCCGTCTGGTCTATCCAGTCACTGAGGCTCCATCAAGACCCTACGGAGAATGTTCTTCACTTCTTAATGTAAGTGTAGGTTGTTCTTGTCCTCAGTTTCCTACCTGATCTGAAAGCTCTCCAGCTGTGGTCACAGATGTGGCACCTGAGCCTTTTCAGAGTTAATCCCATTCTCATTTCAAACTGGTTTTCTAGAAAGAGTGTGACTGTTGGAGTCAGAGATCCTGAGGTCTAGAGTCAATCTTGCCACTTAAGTGACTTCAGGCAAGTCATTTAAATCTTCTGGACTTCCTATCATGAAACATAGATATTGGGCTAGATGTCCTCAAAGGTTCTTTTTAGCCTCTTATGGCTGTCTCTTCCAACTTTAAATCTTGTGATGCTCATACCCTTCCCATTTCCACCAATTTTTCCTGGTGTATGTGATGTGGGAGGGAAGGGTATATAACACAGACATCTAATGGGAAGGTGGTGGATCTGTTGGAATTGGAAAAGTAATAGTGAAAATAATTTGTCTTTGTGAATACTTCCCCTCCTTCCTTCTTTTCTTTCCCTCTCCTATCTCCCAATCTTTAGGCTCTTTCATTGGCTCTAGACTAGTCTTTCTGCTAGAAGTCTAGATTGGGGTAGTCTTAGGAGCTTTAAGAGACCTGTGGAGATGTGACCCTCTTGCTGGGAGCTGGGATGATTCCTATGACCCTTTGGAGAGGCTGTATCAAATAGTACATTGATCTGAGTTTGAATCCTGTCTTAGGGCTAGTCATCTATGCTTTTCCAGCCTCAATTTCCTCATCTATAAAATAGTATAATAGCACCTACCTCAGGGCTGTTATTATAAGGAAACAATGAGATAAGATATGTAGAACATTTTGCAAACCTTAAAGTGTTATATAAATATTATTATTATCATTGTTGTTATTATTGTTATTCCTTAGTAAATTTAGAACTTCACTTAATTGAGCTGGGGAATCCATCATATCTGACTTGGAGCTGATCTAATTTCTGTTTTTCTAGGGAAGTTTCAGCTATTTAGGAGTCCCATGATTCAGGGTGATCTAGACCTAGACTAGACAATTTTGTGCCCCTTTGGTTTGGGCCTGCCTCATATCTAGGGGGTTGATTCCTCTAGCACACATTGATTTCCATCTTCTTTGAACTTTTGTAGCACACAGTTGGGAGGGCAGACGAAAGAAATTAGATGATCCTACAATGTGTACAATTAGTTCTTCATGAATGAAGAATTTTCTTGTTCATTCAACTAGGCTGTAAGTTCTTTGATGGCAGGGACCATATCCTTTAGTTCTTTTTGTCTCTCTCACAGTGCCTAGTACTGAGCTGATGGAAATAGTACATAATAAAAAAATAACTGTAACGAATGGATGTTTGAATTGCAGGAGTTCACATTTATATAGCTTTTGGCAATTTACAAAACATTGTCCTCTAGGGCAGCTAGGTGGAGCAGTGAATAGAGCACTGGCCCTGGAATCAGGAGAACCTGAGTTCAAATGCGGCCTCAGACACAACACAAAAAGCTAGCCTTGTGACCATGGGCAAGTCACTTAACCCCAATCGCCTAACCTTTTCCCTCCAAAAAAAAAAGTAAAAAAACAAAAAACCAAACAAACCAAAAGGCAATTGTTCAAGCATTATTAGTCCCATTTCATAGATGAGGAAATTGAGGGTCAGTGATGTGGTGGTACTTGCCTTAGATATTAGGGTCACACAGTTAGTGCTCAGCAGAGTCCAGGATTCAAACTCAGGTTTTTGCACTTAATGCTTGATCTACTCAACCACATGACCTTCCTTTGGGGTGGTGGTGGTGGTGGGGTGTGTGTGTGTGTGTGTGTGTGTGTGTGTGTGTGTGTGTGTGTGTG
>NW_027185876.1:15034737-15038774 GCF_028583685.1 Petaurus breviceps papuanus
GTGTGTGTGTGTGTGTGTGTGTGTGTGTGTGTGTGTGTGTGTGTGTGTGTGTGTGTGTGTGTGACATTCCTCTCCACTGACTATTTTGAAAAACTCCCATTACATCTCCTCCTGGTGATTATTAATAGATGTCTGGCAGTGCCTTAAGGTTGTGAATGATTTGTAGGGATATTTTGTATGTTTTTGGTTCCCTAGTGCTGAGGACCAAGCAGGGCCTTAGTTCTAACCCTTCATAGTATACATTTCACATATTAATAATTCATAGTTGTTTAACCACTAACCAAAAGCTACTGCAGGGTTTCTCTATTACAGTTGGATTCTTCAAACATTATTTGTCCATGAATCACTCTGCTTTACCTTTCAAAGACAGTCTTTGCAGTTCTTTCTCTCCTCCTCCTCCCCCAATACGGCCAGTTAGAAGAGTGAATCAGTCGTTGTTGTTTTAAAAATAAACATAAATTTTTGTTAGAGAAGCAGTAGGGGTTAGTGGATAGAAGGCTGGGCTCAGGGTCAGGAAGACTGGATTTCCAATCTGACCCTGAAATTTACTAACTTTTTGAAGTAACCAAGTCACTTAGTCTCTCTGTGAGCCTTAAGCAGCTTTAGAAAACTATGCTATAGATGTGTGGCTATCCACACTGGCAAAGACAGTTCCTAAAACAAAACATGTACTTTTTTTTAAAAAAAGGATTAACAAAATTCAAGTGTATGCCTTAGATCAATAGGTCACATCATAGGTCTTACCCAAGATGCCCCTTTATCTGAGGTTGAAAGAAGATCAAACTTTGACTTTAGAGAATAAATCCGCTAGATTTTCCTATTCAGTAATTTTCAGGCTAGGGTTTATTTACCTTAGCTTTCTTAGTTTTTATTATCATGGTATCGTGGGACCAGAAAGTACTTTAAATATCACCAGGTCAACCATTTCATTTTACAAATGAGAAAACTGAGTCACAGAGGGGTGAAGAAAGGTAGAAAGATAATAAGTGATTGAGCTGGGATTCACATCTGTTCACTTGGTATGGGTGTTGTATGGGGTTGTTGTTTGGGGGTAGTGTAAGATGGAGGATTGAACCAGAGCATGGGACTAATGTTTATAAAACCAGACAGAAACGTCCCACTGAACTTTTCTTTTCCCTTCTCTCTTTAATCTCCCTTCTTATTGCGCACTCTCAAAATGGCTCTTGCATAATTATTGGAGGTCTCAGCGGAGCACCGCTGTCCATCTTAATTAGTACTTTAAAAGGAAAAAAAAATTGTTTTCAACTGTAAATCAGTTATCTTTCATTTATTGGGAGCTGTCTTCTTAAAAACCATCAGTAAGTAGCCTAGAAATGATCTCTTTTCCATGAAAGGGCTTCAGGAGTTTTTTAGATTTGACTTCATTGCTTTGAAGCTTCTGGCAGGGTAGTCTTAGAAAACAAACTTGGCCTGGGGTGGTGACAGCTTTGTGTGTTTTGACAGCCTTAGGGGCATATTGGAATTGTAACCAGTTATTGGGGACAGAGATATGGTTCTCTGCTCATTGCAAAATGGGTTGTGGTGAGGATGATAAGGAGACATTGTGATCAAATTGCTGAAAAAGCCCCAACATCAGAGATTTTGGAAGTTCTACTGGCTAGGTTATTGTTTAGAGCAGATAAGATCAGAATCCAGAACCCACTATTCAGAGAACAGAGTTATTATGGGTGTATTGTTACTGTTAGAAAGAAGGAATAGAACAGAGACTGAGGAAAAGAGATGTAGATGAATTCCAGGAAATACTGGGAATAATAGAGAAGTGAAATTCTGCGAAATAGTTGTTAAAGATATATAGACCCTATTGTTAAATGTGACAGACCAGGTCAGATGATTCATGATTCAATGCATGGCACAATGGATAGTACATTGGGCTTGGAATCAGGAAGGTTTGTGTTCATGAATTCAAATCTGACCGTAGACACTTCACCTTGTTTGCCTCAATTTCCTCATCTGTAAAATAAAGGAGAAAGAAATGGTAAACCATTCCAGTCTCTTTGCCAAGAAAACCCCAAATGGGATAATAAAGAGTTGGTCATGACTGAATAACAACAAGGGTGGGGTGAAGAATCTTGTCTGAATATGGTTTTAGTTGATGACACTGATAAGCTTGATCAGGGCCAAAGGACATGGGTCAGCACAGTGGAGGATCATGAGTTCATATCATTAGAGGATCAGTTAAGTGAATAGAGAATGTTTAGCCGGAGATGAAAAGATCTGCAGCATGGGTAGGGGTTTGCGGCTGGAGCAGGAAGGGGAGAGATGTGATGATCATAGCTCTCTTCAAGTATTCATGGGGAAATAGGATTAGACTTGTTTTGTTCGGTCTCATAGGGTAGAGCTAGGTATGATGGGAAATTGAAAAGATGTATTTTTAAGCCTTTTAGGAAAACAACTTCCTAACCTTTAGAAAGGTCTGTCCTGGTCATGGTTCCACTCAAAACCAGGGGGTTAAGATAGCAAATTTCATTAATAAAAGCATATTCACAGCCCCAGGTAAAAGTAAACTACAGCAAAGGCTGTTCACAAGGGAGTTCCCATGTGTTTCAGGAGATCTCAGCTAGAATGCTATTATGGTCTCTACATGCCTCTTGCTAAAATCCACTCGGGGGATGCCCCAGCATCAGCTTTGGTTGTGGTGTGGGAATATGGGGGCTAACTTAAACCACCCCAATTCTACTAGTATCCTGGTCTACAATAGAATCAAAAAGTGAAATAGAGGACCTCAAGAGATGGTGGGATACCTTCCTTAAAAATCTTCAACAGAGCATGGATGACCACTTGTTGGAGATGTTCCTAGTGGGTGTTCCTTTGTATGTCAGGTGGGCTAGATGGTGACTAAGGTCCCTTCCAGCTACCAAACTCTGTGATTTTGTGATTCATTTAGAAAATTCTCCCGCAATCACGATGAGAAACAGGAATAAGAGATGCCAAGGAGGGAATAGAGTAGGACAGTTTATCAGGTTCAAGCCACTGTCTTTCTTTTTCTTTTTTTTTTTAAGCAATCGGGGTTAAGTAACTTGCTCAAGGTTACAAGGCCAGTTATTTCTGGGTGTGGTGCTGAGTGTCCGAGCCCGGGATTCGATCTCCAGGTCGTCCCAACCTGGAGCCGGTGCTCTTACTCGCTGAGCCACCTGGCCACCCCTAAGCAATTGGGGTTAAGTAACTTGCTCAAGGTTACACGGCCAGGTGTTTCTGGGTGGGTGCTAAGTGTCTGAGCCCGGGATTCGATCTCCAGGTCTTCTCAACACTGGAGCCGGTGCTCTTACTCGCTGTGCTACCTGGCCGCCCCCAAGCCACTGTCTTTCACCAAGAACCTGTGAGATAGAATAAAGGGATAAGGTACTCCTAGGACAAAGAATGTCAATCACTTTGCCAGGTTCTGATCAAGGAGTCATGAAAAAAAAGTCACCACGAACACTGGAAAGTCAAGAATTATTACTTGAAATTGTCTACTTTTCAATCTATCGTGAATATGATGAGCCTTAGCTGGCACTAACAAAAAAGGCCTAGATCTAGATAAGCTGGAATTTCATAGAAAAGAGATCTGAGATGTATTCCCTTCTGTTGAGCAGAAACTGACCTTTCTGGAACTTTACAGTATTTCAGAGTAGGAAAGAATCTTGTTGACTTTCAAATCTAACCCATATCTGGAAAAACAACAACAGCACTCTACAACACACTGGACAAGTGGCCCCCTAAGTTTTTCTCTAATTGTTGGGGAGATTTTCCTCATGACAAGACTACAGCTGCCTCTTGCAACTTTGTCCTGGTTCAGTCATCGGGGGCCATATAGGACAAGTTCTTATAGCAGCTTGTGATCTCTGATACTAGGCCATCACCTTCTTTCTTGGGAATGCTATGGGCCTCAGTTTTCTTGTCTGTAAAATGGAGACCTACCCCACGGAGGTTTGTTTTGGAAATCAAATGAGATAATATATGTTAAGTACCATGTTAACTCTTAGTGTGTTCCATATATGTGAGCTGTTTTTCTTGTTCTTATTTTTTGATATAATATA
>NW_027185876.1:15038784-15067944 GCF_028583685.1 Petaurus breviceps papuanus
TGTTTTTCTTGTTCTTATTTTTTGATATAATATATGTTAAGTACCACGTTAAATCTTAGTGTGTTCTATACATGTGAGCTGTTTTTCTTGTTCTTATTTTTTGAGATAATATATGTTAAGTACCATGTTAAATCTTAGTGTGTTCCATATATGTGAGCTGTTTTTCTTGTCCTTATTTTTACATTGCATTGCTTTGATCTTGGATTTTCCCTTGCTTCATCACTTCTGGTGGTTCCCCTGTCTAATAATTATGATAATGATACCACTTTAGTACACATAAGATCCTAGGATTATAGATTTAGAGCTGGGGAGGGACCTCAGAAGCCATTGAGTCAAATTCTCTCATTTTACAGATAAGAAAACTGAGGCCTCAAGAGTTTAATTGAATTGCTCATGATCACATAGCTAGTAAGTCTCTGAAGTGGGATTTAAATTCAGATCTTCCCAACTTTCCATTCAGAACCCCATCTACTGCACTGTGCTGCCCTGGAGGGACATAATTCTATCTTCAGCACGAACTCCCATAGAAGATCATTAGGCTTCCCGCAACCCCTTTGGCTTACAGTGTAAACTGTACTTACCATAGGCTACCCTGTTACTAACAGATCACAAACAGGGCTTTGACATCTGGGGAGAGGTGGTGGGTGGTGGAAGTAGTGACTAGAGAGTCTCTGTACCTCACCTTTCAGAGCTTTCTCCTTCCATGCTTCTGTGTGATGTAGTCATTCCCAAGAAAAGTCTCTATGATGCTTTCCCCTCTCCTAGGGCCTGTCTCTCCTCCTCAAACTGAACTCTCTGAAAGATAGGTTGACCTTCCTGCCGACCACACCCACGGTTACATTGTCATCTGTTCAGCTACCCCTCCCAACCAGTCAGACTGTCCTCTGTACTGTTCGGCTTGCTTTCCCCTAACGCCATCAGATTGTCCTCTATGCCACCACGGCTGCCATTTTTACTCTACCAGTTACCAATCCCCCTGAAATTGATTTTGTCCTGGATGAAAAAATTCCTAATTATATCTCTGTCCATAGACAAGTGGAAGTAGTCCAAGGAGAGACTGTCATTCCTGGAAACTGCCCAGTGGTCTGCCATAAGGGGAATGTTATTGGCTTGCTTCATAGACCTTGCCCTGCTTTGCTCAAGCTCTAGCTCTGGAGAAACCAACTTAGATTATCCCACCATGGCTCAAAGGTTTTAAGTTAAACAGACCCAAGATTGGCCTTGGGTACCAAACTGACCCAGACGAATCCACCACATGACCTGTGAGTCCATCCCGCATTCTCCCCTTTCAAATAAATGTTGAAGGAACCTATCATTTCATGAGTCTGTCCCTTAGCCACAAGGATGAAGGAACAAATAGCAACAGTTGCTTCCATTCACTGTTTGCATTAAGTTTGTTCAAGGATGGGGACATTCCATGGGGGAGAGGAATGTTTGGAAGAGCAGAAAAGATGGGAGAAAGCCTCATCTGACTTGGGTGGAGCTTGGGTTTTCCCTTCTAATAGCAGCTCCTGCCTCTACCTCCCCCTCCCTGAGACGGTCAGACTCAGACAGTGGTGTGGGTCTGGAGGCCCTCTCTTAATTCCACCAGAGAACCCCACCGCCTGTCTCTCATTTGGGGTTTCTGAATTATAAAATGATGGCACACTCAAGCTCCAAGAATAACCGGGCACACAGACAGAAGGCAGCCATTCTGTAACAGGGGCCAAGCAAGAGTTATTAAGAAAGGGAGCCTGCTCTGAAGCATCTGTTCCACAAATGCAAGGCCATTGGGGGTGGGGGAGGGGGGCTGGCTCCACGAGGGGCAGTAGCTTGAGGTTGCATGCACATTACAGGATGATATCCAGGCCTGGCACTCTGAAAACCTGGCTTGGAGTCCTGGATCTCCCAATCACTAGCTGTGAGACCTTGTGGTCGAGATGCTTCACAACTCATTTGGCCGTAATTCCTTCATCTTTAAAATGAGGCATTTGGAATAGATGATCTTTATGGTTCCTTTCAGCTCTAACATTCTATGACCTCATCTCTGAGTGGAGCAGACCAGATGCAAAGTGGTATGTGCTCCATGATGTTTATCAGGGCATACTAAAGGAACCTAGACCTCTTCTTCCTTTATTTCTCAATTGCACACAGTAAGTGCTCAATAAATGCTTTTACTTTTATTGATTGATTTATTCATTCCCTCATCATTACTAGGTTCAAATATGGTAATAAATGTAGAAGCATTTTATAAATTGAAATGTATTATTATTATGATCGCAGAGGCTTCTAGTTGAAGAGTGTATGGGTTGTGATTCCTATCTAGCTCCCTTCTCCAAAATATCCTTAAGGAAGTATTTAGCGCAGAGTCTGGCATGTAATAAGGGTATATATAGCAATACATGCCTGTTGATTGATTGCTTAATCACTGGGATGTCTCTAGCCCCCAGGGTTTTCCTGATCAAAGATTTGGGCCTGAGATCCTATAGGCATGACCAGATCTATAGGTGGTCAGATTTACTTGATTAATGGCCTGGGTTGTGAGTTTGACAGCAAGAGGGAAAAGGGAATGGAAGGAAGCATATGTTTATTAATTGTTTTCTATGTTCCAGGAACCATGCTAAGGTCTTCACAAATATTATCTCATTTGATCCTCAAAACAGCCCTGTTAGGTGATCTGATCTCCATTTTTCAACTGAGGGAGTCAGAGGTTGAGTGACTTGCCCAGGGTAACACAACTAATAAATTGCTAAGGCTAGATTTGAACTCACATCATCTTGACTTCAGGAGCAGTACTCTATCCATTGTACCACCTAGCTAGGATTGCTACCACATTTCACCTGTTTATTATTTTCTATCTTGTCAGACAGGTGGCTCTTGTTCTCATTCTTGTCTAACAGCTCTAGGCCTAGGAGTCAGGAAGATCTGAGTTCAAATCTGGTCTCAGATACTTGTTACCTGTGTAACCCTATACAATTCACTTAACCTCTGTTTGCCTTAATCCACTGGAGAAGGAAATGGCAAGCCACTCCAGTATTTTTGTTGAGAAAACTCCATGGACATTATTGGCATATATGGTGCACAGGGTGATGAACAGTTGCACACAACTGAACAACAACAATATTATTGCCTTTTACTCTCCCCTTCTTGCTGCTTCTATCCAGGAGATACCAGGAGGACAAGAGCATAGAACTCCCTGAACAAATTCCACTGCCAGATACAATCCAGGGTGCTATAACTGCATTGATTTGGTTCAGTTTCAGTTTAGATAACTTGGAAACTTGCATACTTTGAAGAATTGTGTCTGGACTTTTTCTGCCTTTGGAAGGGGCAGAGAGTTGGGCATAGTGGAGAGCCACCCTTATGTTTCATATAGACCAACCACAATGATAATTTCCCAGCTGGAGGGGTAGAGATGTTTTTGTAAGGAGTGGGCACAATAAAACAGTCTAGATATATTAGAAATATGCCTAATTTCAGAGTGGGTTGGGATGGGATGAAGAGAGCCCTAATATAAGAAGGTAGAGAAGATCAGGAACCAAGAACAAGAAAAAGGAGGCAGCGAGTAATCAATCAAATAACCACAGTCAGCCAATAGAATTTCTCAATCAAGTCTAACAAGGTCACTTTTCTGCCCCAAAGCTTCAGGGTTTCTCTATTACTTTTTAAAAATTAGTGAATTTTATTTTTAATTTATGGAATGAAATATGCATTTCCAGAGCATAGTATAATAAAAAGATGATTATACATGAAACTGCAAATCTATTATATACAATTTTATATTCCTTTAAAATATATACTTTACTATTACCTTAAATAATGAAATACAAGCAATCTAAGATTTAAGGCCCTCCACAATATGGTTCTTCTAATCTACCTCTCAAGTTTTATTTCATTTGTTTGTATTCCCATTCATTATGTTCCTGATAAAGTGGGTTAGCTGTTTCTCATTTTATTCTGTTGCTTTCCCATTCACACAAGTCTGTAACATAGTCCCTCTTCATCTCTACTTAAAATTATTTTCCTCCTTCAAGGTTCAGCCTGGGTGCCATGTTTTCCATGAAAGCTTCTCTCACTGCCCTAAATGAAAGTAGTCTCTCCCTCCTCAAATGTGCCCCAGTTTGTTTTGATATCTCTTTCAAACCTCTCTGTCAATCAGTCATTCAATAACCATTTATTAAGGGCATCCTTTGTGCCAGACATTGTACAGACTAGGTACCCATCATATGATGCCTTGTATATTTATTTGTGTATTTGTCATATTCCTTCCCCCCTCCTTTTTAGACTGTAAGCAACAATCTATACAGGAGAAGCAAAGTGGATGAAGAAGACATTGTGCAGAGTATGACATATAGTTCAGTAGATAGCCTTTTGAGTTGGCCCATTAGTAAATACATATATCTTGGATACATGCCTCAGTTAGACATTGAACTTAACTATGCAAGTAGCATTTGTTGAATTGAATCAGCAAATATTTGAGCACCAGAAATATACAAAGCACTGTGTTTACAAGCAAATATAAAACATGGCCCTTTCCCTCAAGATGCTTATAGTCTTTTTAGGGAGATCTTTAACTAAGAGTCTACTTTAGCTTTAAGATTTTATGATTCTGTGATTTGGGAAACCTTTTATATAGTTACTGTCACTTTAAGTTATGGCATAGTAGAAAGAACACTGCATTTAGAGCCAGAAAAGACAGATTTGAGTTCCAACTTTTTTAGTTACTAGACCTGGTACCTTCAATACATAACTGCTCCACTTTAGGCCTCAGTTTCTACATCTGTAACAATAGGGAGTATGACTGGGTGGTTTCTTTTTTTTTCCTTTTTTTAAGAAAATTACTTTTATTTTAATTTATTTTTAGTTTTCATTATTCATTTCCACAAGATTTTGAGTTACAAATTTTCTCCTTGTCTTTCCCCTACCCCCATGCCAAGATAGTGAGCCTACTGAATACCCCTTCCCCCAATCTGCTCTCTCTTATATCCTTCCCCACCCCCCTCTAACTTTCTTGTAGGGCAAGATGGATTTCTATACCCCAGTGCCTATATATCTTATTTTCCAGTTGCATGTAAAAAACAATTTTTTAACATTTGTTTTTAAAACTTTGATTTCCAGATTCTTTCCCTTCTTCCCTCCTCACCCACCTCCACTGGGAAAATAAACAATTCAATATAGGCTGTACATGTGTAGTTACTCAAAATGTTTCCATAGTAGTTATATTGTGAAAGACTAACTGTATTTCCCTCCATCCTATCCTGCCCCCCACTTATTCTGTTTTCTACTTTGACCCTGTCCCTTTTCAAAAATGTGTGCTTCTAACTACTCTCTCCCCCAGTCTTCCCTCCCTTCTATCATCCCTGACTTATCCCTTCCCCCTACTTTCCTGTAGGGTAAGATACTCAAATGACTACATATGTTATTCCCTCCTTAAGCCAAATTCAATGAGAGTAAGGTTGTCCCATTCCTTTTCACCTTCCTGTTCTTTCCCTCCATTGTAACAGCTTTCTCTTGCCTCTTTTATATGAGATAATTTACCCTATGCTATCTTTCCCTTTCTCTTTCTCTAATCTTATTCCTCTCTCACCTCTTAATTTTATTTTTTAGATATCATCTCTTCATATTTAACTCATCCTGTGCCCACTGTCTATGTATACATGTACAAACATATAAATACAGTCACATATGTATTTATATACACATGTACCCTCCTATACATGCATATATACATATATATTCCCTTCGACTATCCTTATAATGAGAAAAGTCTCATGAGTTACAATTATCATTTTCCATGTAAGAATTTAAATAGTTCAATTTTAATAAGTTCCTTATGATTTCTTTTTCCTGTTTACTTTCTCATGCTTCTCTTGCTTCTTGTATTTGAAAGTCAAATTTTCTGTTCAGCTCTGTTTTTTTCATCAAGAATACTTCAAAGTCCTCTATTTAATTGAATGACCATATTTTCCCCTGAAGTATAATACTCAGCTTTGCTGGGTAGGTGATTCTTGGTTTTAATCCTAGCTTCTTTGACTTCTGGAATATCATATTCCAAGCCCTTTGATCCCTCGGTGTAGAAGCTGGTAGATCTTGTGTTATCTGGATTGTGTTTCTACAGTACTCAAATTGTTTCTTCTTGTAATATATTCTCCTTGATCTGGAAACTATGGAATTTGGCTATGATATTCCTAGGAGTTTTCTTTTTGGGATCTTTTTCAAGAGGTGATTGGTGAATTCTTTTAATTTATATTTTGCCCTCAGATACTTAACACTTCTAGAATATCAGGGCAATTTTCCTTGAGAATTTCTTGAAGGATGATTTCTAGGCTCTTTTATTGATCATGGCTTTCAGGTAGTCCAATAATTTTTAAATTATCTCTCCTGGATCTATTTTCTAGGTCAGTGGTTTTTCCAATGAGATATTTCACATTGCCTTCCATTTTTCATTTTTTTTTAGATCTGTTTTATAATATCTTGATTTCTCATAAAGTCATTAGCTTCCTTTTGCTCCAATCTAATTTTGAAGGAATTATTCTCCTCAGTGAGTTTTTGAAATTCCTTTTCCATCTGGTCAATGTGACTTTTTAAGGCATTCTTCTCCTTATGGTCTTTTTTGGGCCTCTTTTGCCATTTGAGTTAGTCTATTTTTTAAGGTATTATTTTCTTTAGTCAAGTTGTAGACTCACTTTTCATGATTTTCTTGCATCATTCTCATTTCTCTTTCCAATTTTTCTTCCACTTCTCTTACTGATTTTCAAAATCCTTCTTGAGCTCCTCCATGGCCTGTAACCAATTAATATTTTCTTGGAAGTTTTTGATGCAGGAGTTTTGACTTTTTTTTTTTACTTTTTTCTGGTTCCATGTTTTGATTCTTTTTGTCTCCCAAAAAGGATTTTATGGTCTGATTGTGCTTTCTCTGCTTGCTCATCTTGCCAGCTATTTACTTGACTTTTGAGTTCTTTGCCACTGTAGAACTTTGCTTCCAGAGTGGAGAGAGCTGGGGTTTTTGCAAATATTGTCAGAGTTATGAGGAGGGTGGCCCTCTAGAGACACCCCAAGCTCTGGCACACTGGCCACACACTCCAGGACCACCACCCAAGACTGTGATTCATATCCAAACAGGTCAAAGCAAGAGCGATTACCCTCTGAACAGTTGCTTGGTTCCCTTAAGATCTGAAGGCCAGGAACTTTGCAGTCATGATCAATGAGGCAGCAGCTGCAGCCGACAAGCCTCTGCCACCTTTTGCCCTGGGGGTAGGGGCTGGACTGTGCTCTTCCATCACCCAGTTCCAACAAAATCCCTTACTGACCTTTTACTTTCTCTTTGGTGTTATGGGTTGAGAAGTCTGGAAACTGCCACCGCTGCTAGTGATTCACTGTCTTGAAGTCTGCTCTGGCTAGTTTGGGCCACTGGTTGGGGCTGCCCTGGGTCTGGGACTGTGCAGCTCATGCAAGACTGCACTCGACTCCCAGCTTCTTGTGATAGACCCTTCTTGTCAGCCTGCCAGGGTGCCTTCAGTGGGAGATTTGTTTCTTTCTGTCATTTTGTGGGTTCTATAGCTCTAAAATTTGTTTAGAGTCATATTTTCCAGGTATTGGAGGTGGTTGGGGTGGGAGCTCAGACAAGGTCTTGGTTTTACTCTGCCATCTTGGTTCTGCCCCCTGACTAGATGGTTTCTAAGGTTCCCCCTTCAGTTTTAACAATCTGTATATTGACAAATTTAGGATATGGTTCCTGTTTCAGGATGCCACAATCTCTGGAGGTCATCTACTTCAGTTGTTTAAGCCTTTCCATTCTGGTGACCTTCCCTTATTTTTGTTGCTAGTTGATAGAAAAGTTCTGAAACTTTAAAATGCTTGGTAAACATAAACACAGAGGGGACTTTGTGCTTAAGCAAACATGTGACTTAGGCCAATTTTCTTATCATGATCTGCTCCTTCTTATGAGCCCCTGTCTTTCTGTTTTGAATGGATAAAAAGCATTAATTAAATACTCACTATGTGCTAAGAGCTGTGCTAAGTGTTGGGGATATAACTACAGAAGTGAGAAAGTCTTTGACCTCAAGGAACATATATTATAAAAAGGCAAGATAGTATGTTATGACAAGGGAAGGAAGTTTTGATATAAGAAGACACAAGAAACAGAGCAACAGTGCAGTCAGTTGACACACCTTTTCCAGATAAAATACCAGTTTTGGTTTGATTACAGTTCTTAGAACAAGAAGTGGAAAAAGAGTAAGTGTTAGACTAAAGATACACAAAATGGTAGAGTAGAAAATGACCAAGATGGTGACTTGGGATCAACCCGGTTCCATGAAGTACAAAGCTGAGTAGCTTAAGTCTTCCAGGGCATGGTTCCTGCAGATCCTGTTTGAAGGATGGAATAGAACAGTAGTGAAGTAGAGAATGGCCAAAATGAAAAAGTTTGGTCCAAGGAGAATTCTTTGCCTTGAATTCTTCTATTTGAATCATAGAAAAGTACTTAAAGGTCATTTAGTCCAAACCTGTCTTGACCCATGTCTCCCACCATGCTGTTCCTAGCTGCCCAGAGCTCCTCATTGTGGAGACTTGCCCAAGCTTATTCTCCTTGGGCAGTGGCCCATGTCCTGGTCCTGTCATGTGAAAAGGGGGAGTAGAATTGTATTGCTTTGCCCCAGAATGCCAAACTAGGACCAGTGTCAGATTTGTCTGCCTATACCATAAGCCCCAGAGAGAGGGAGATTTCAACACAAAGCAAGTGTAACACCTATTTTATTAAGTTCTCCCACAGCAAGTACAGATACTGTTACTGTATATTTAAGCTCCAAATGGAATGTTGTGGAAAAAGAGGTTTGATGCTGCCATTTGGGGGAGTCACAGCTGCAACAATCACTTTATGAATCTAGGAGAGTATGTGTTTTATGTCTGATCTGTGAAGATCTATGAGATGAACTGTGGGAAAGAAAGAAGGTGAGGGCAAACTTCTTTCTTATGAGATGTTTCTTAACTGTTATGCTATAATGAAGCATTAGAGCATTCTATGAGGAGTCTGTAAGCAATTGGCAAGTTACAATGTAGTCTGGAAAGTTTGCTTCCTGTGAGAGCTGAAGAGAGCACAATAAAAAAAAAAGAATAATATAACATTTTCTGAGAGAATGAATTTAAGTCTTGTCCTAAGGAAAAATATGAAGTGGACTCTTGAGAAATTTTAATCAGTATCTGGAGTAAATTGAATGATGAAATTGTTTCTGGAAGTGAAGAGGGGTCAGCTGCTCTTATGGTGGAGGCTTTGAGGGAGCCGTGGCTATGATATTTCTCATAGGCAAAGTAACGTAGATAATTATTGCTATTTTTGTTTTGTTATTGATTCCTTTTATCAATAAATTATATATTTAGTCATTTTTTCTCTTTACTCCATAACAGATTAAGGTATTTTATATATTTGTGTATATAACTAATAGTGGGAAAGGAAATTTCTTTTGATTTCTTTAATAAATAATATATGATGAACTGGGTTGGAAGTTTGAAACAACTAATTTATGATAACAAGGTCACAATTTTACTAATTTGAAAAAAACCCTTTCAAACATTCCCCCTTGGATTTCTCTGGAGCTTATAAGATTAAATGTGGAAATGAATCAAGTGTGAGGTTGAGAGGTGACCTACAAGTCAGTGGAGTTAATCCCTTTAATATGTTAGGTGCCGAACTGGAATTTTTTGTTTTTTTTTCTGCATTTTTCATAGCTATTTTCTCAGAATCTGAATGCAAAGTATCTGACAGTTCAGACAATTAGTAGCATTAACTTTCTGTTTTACTGTCTTATTTGACTCATATTGACTATTACTTCATTATAGAATTAATAGCATTTATTAATTTGTAATAATTTGATAAATATAATTTATATTTTATGTTATTTTTTAATGATAACTGGTATGTTTAGCAGGTATTATAATGTTTTGGATTGGAATTTCATAGGGCTTTCCTAAATTTAGGATATTTAAAGACATTGTAAGTGAAAAATAAAAAATTGGGAGATTGCAAGGTTACTTATAGTTACATTAGACATGGAAAGACAACTCAGTCAGTATGTTGTGAATTACCCATTCTATTGGATCATTCAAAAATGTCAAATACTTTAATAGTAGGGAACAGTACCTGGGAAATGATTTATACACCTCCTACTGATGAAGAAAATTGACCTAGATGAAAGAGAAGCAATCATTAAGAGTCCATGTCCAAAGAACCTATGAGATTTAAGAATTTTTCTAGGATTTGGATATTGCTATTGTGGATTTATAAGAAATTATGCTTCCATTGCTAAATCATTGAATAATCTTACTCATAGATATATGACTGAAGAGAAACAAAACATAAGGTCAAGAAAGGCCAATACAAATGTTTTCAAGTCATCTGGAGACTTGGAGAAATAAATGTAAGCAAGCTTTTAGAGATCTGATCTATAGTCTCATATGAGCACCAGCATTAATCTCTACAGATCCATTCAAACCCTATGTTTTATATGCAAATAGCAGCTTGAGAGGTATGATACTCAGAATGATGGTCATCAGGAGATGAGTGCTTTTGCTAGTAGATGATTCAGGTCCAGTGAGACTCACTGTCCCGTTTATGAACTGAAATTCTTGGCTTTGAAATAGTCTGTTAGCAAAAAAAAATTCAAAGACTATTTCTATGGAGGTAAGTTTCCAATGTTTTCTAATAACAATCCCCTGACACATTTTGATTAGTTTAAAAATGAGGGCAGTAGCATTGGCCAGTTATGAATTTAGAATATACCAATAGCCAGAGAAAACTAAAGTGGATGCCAATACTTTTTCTTGAAGCCCCCAAATTGTAGTAATAGTAGAAGGGCCAGAATTTAAGAATACCCTAATGGACCAAGCTTCACTAACTGATGCAACACATTTTTTTAATCCATAAAGAGAGATAGAATGATGAAGTTTTTATTTCAAAGTACATACACACACATATATGTATATGTATATGTATATATATATATATTTGCATCAATTGTTGCCTGGACCTTCTAGTAGTAATATCCAAGTATCCAAGAAAGGAATGAAATCCACATGTGGTATCCAAAAAGCAGAGTTAATATCAAATGGAAACATAGCTAAAAATGAAAGTTCTACCAGACAGCTTGCCAAAGAGCACTGCATGTTAATGAGCCTTTATTCATCAAAATGACCCTCTAGTCTCAGTTGAGTGTGGATAATTGGTGGAGAGAGAAAGCAAATCTTTGAGGAAGGACTGCAAGAAGTAAAACAAGCTAAGAAATATCAATGCTTAAAGGACTCATTGTAGTCCCCAGAAAGCATTCTACCATCTAGACAATGGCAGACATTAGAGTTGTACAATGGAATGCTGGATAGGATCATTATAATTCTCACATGTGCCATCAGGAAGCAGTTACATGATAAGCAAGAGCCTATATTCATTAAAGGTCTATAAGACGACATTGGAATATGGGTCAAGAGAGAATAGAGGAACTAATAAGGAACAGATTTCACTGACCCAAGCTGACTGTTGATGTCATTAAGTATGTGATTTGTGCTTGTGTTCATCCAAAGAAAAGTACTACCAGTAACGAAGAATATTTGGAGACTACAACCAATAGCAAAACTTTGGAACTTGTCTGTCTTGACTTTTATCATTAGAAGGGTACAGTAAGAGCTTAAGTCATGTTTTAGTAGAGACTGATAATTTTACAGATGGGCATAGGCCAAAAAACTTCAATGGTTATTAAAATAGTGTGCGCAAGGTACATTTCAGTGTATAGCTTTTTTGCAAGGATTCATTCTGAACAAGACTGATACTTTGAATGCAAATTACTTAAAGACATGTTAGTTTTGGTAGGTATTAAGAACTCAAGAATGATACCTTCTTTACCTTCCTCAGGTAGAACCAGCACCTGAGAGTTTCAACTGAACATTGATGAACTTGTTGGGAATGCAAGATCCTGAAAAGAAATCTCAATGAAGTCAGAATGTGACATTTCTGGTTCATGTATAAAAATCTGCCAGAAATGGGCATCATTTAGCAGAAATTATGCCATAGGTTTTATACCATGTTTTCTTAATGATGAGGCATGAACCACACCTACCAATTGGCATGCTTTGAAGTCTTGGAGGATGAAAAGGAAGTAGCTACTCACAATCAACTCATTTTTTATTTTTATTTTTTGGTCCAGAGAGAATTTGAAGAAAGCATTCCACTAGCTATGACTTCAGCCTAGAAAAATTCTAACAGAAATGAACAATTTCCAAGTTAATTATCCAGGATTACACACAGGTGATTGTTTTACCAAAAAACTTTGGGATTCAAGGAACTCACAAATTAGCTGATAGATGGAGATATACAAATTTTCAAGTTGTTGAGAGACTGGACAACTTGCCAGTGTATAAAGTTACATAGAAAGGGATGGTAGTGGGGTATATCTATAAAAACAATTCACAGAAACTTTCTATTGGGAAGCTGAGGAGCAAAGGGAAAGTAAGAAGCAATTAGTTAAGGGGCCTCCAAGGAGAAGAGGTCATTTAGCAGTTATATTTAGCCAGTTAGCTACCTAAGGAAGAACGTCTTACAGTTAGAGTGCTTCATAAACAGCATGGGTTTGTTTTCCCAGGAAGTAATTTCCTAATCACTGGTGATCCTCAAGAAAAGGCTAGATGACCACTTGTTGGGATGCTATAGGCAGAATTCATACTTGAGGTCAGTTTTGGGCTTATGATGTGAATTCCCTTCCCCTGCAAAAATTTCATGATCTTGTGACTGCTGCCATTGTCTCCTCATCTCACCCCAGATTCCTTAAAAAAAGTTTCAATCTTATGTTCCTTTCTCCAAAGACTCTGTCTACCTTCCAAAGTGATAGCTAGCTAATCAGATGAATTAATCCATGCTAAAATGTGTCTTAAATATGTGTCTTAAAGTGCTAAGGACTTCTT
Source organism: Petaurus breviceps papuanus (assembly GCF_028583685.1). Taxonomy (NCBI): domain Eukaryota; kingdom Metazoa; phylum Chordata; class Mammalia; order Diprotodontia; family Petauridae; genus Petaurus; species Petaurus breviceps. Next base: position 15,051,706 of record NW_027185876.1, read on the forward strand.
TTTTCTCTAGCTTGCTAAAATGTGGATTTTTATAGGAGTCTTTTGGAACCAATGTTTTAACCCAAACAAGTGGGTGTGGTGGTAGGAAATGTAAGCCATAGCATGTGAAGGAAGGAGATGTGTTGGGCCTTCGGGTACCCCTAAAATGTTATTGCATATGTAGCTGCTTGTCCCATCTCCTTGCCCACAGGCTTTGCCTACCGTGAAGTATTCAGCATCCTAGGTGGGAGGGAGGTAATGACCAATATAATTTTGCTTGGAAATAAAAGCCAGTTAATGAATCCAAAAAAAGATAATCAGAAACACACGGTTGGGTGGGGGTGGAGGAGGGAGCAGAAAAGCAACAGGAAGAATAACAATTAATTCCTTTATTGCAAAACTCCTTCACTTTCCAAAGGACTGGGCAAGGGTACAGAAATCATAACATTACCATAGGCAGGGAGTCTGGCCCTGAGGAAGGAAATTTTTAAACAAGTGAAATTCCCGTTGGAAAATCACCTAACTAATGATATCCACAAGGCTGGGAAATATAATTTGTGACCCACATGACCAGAAGACATGGCAGAAAGCAGCCATACTTTCTAAGTGTGCCAGGAGTGACGGTCCTCTTTAAATTAAAAGTGGTTCAGCATTATCTTGAAGAATCACAGAATTTTAGAGTTAGAAAGAACCTCAGGGACCATCCTGTACATCCCAGACCTGAAAAATAATTCTCCCTAGAACACACCCAACAAAAGTTGTCTTCTAGTCTTTGCTTGAAGACTTAAGCAGAAACCTCCCCAAACAGTTGATTCCATTTTGGGATAGTTCTAAGTGTTAGGATGTTCTTTCCCATTTGCAATTTCTAATCATTATTCTTGGTTCTGCTCACTGGGACTGAATGGAACAAGCATCCTCCCTCTTCTACATGGTAGTATTTCAGATATTTGAAGACACCAATATCTTGGCTTTCTAGCATCTTCTCAGGGCTTGATGATGTCTGACTCTGTTCAACCCCAATTAGCCCATGCCCTTCACATTTCATAAATGAAAGACTGCTTTAGGTTTTAAGTACCATGGCTATAAGAAACAAGTGTCAGGAGATAGTGGGTGTAGAAAGTCAGGAGACCTTTAGGAGAGAGGGTGACCAGAGTGGCTTCTGTTCTCTTGGAGTCTGCTTGAACTTTCTAAATCAGGGTTTTGTTTACAGTCAACTTGACCAATGTGATTGCTTTTCTATACTCTGATAGGAGAAGCTGGTTGGAATAATAGCATCAACTCCATAACTCAAAGTTCTGTAGTGCTTTTAAAGTTAACGTATTTCCCCCATCACAGCTGATAGGACAGGTAGTGCAAGTATTATTATCTCCATTTTACAGATGAGCAACCTGAGATTCAGAGAAGTTAAATCAATCAACCAATAAACATTTATTAAATACCTACTATATGTCAGACACTGTGCTAAGCTCTGGGGATACAAAAAGAGACAAAAGACAGTCCTTGCCCTCAAGAAGCTTACAATCTAATGGGGGAGACAACTTGCAAACAAATACGTACAAAACAAGATATATGAAGAATAAATAGGAAATGATCAACAGAGGGAAGACTTCCTTTATAAAGTGGTAGTTGCTAGTTGCTACTTAAAGAAAGTCATGGAGGTCAGTAGTTGAAGCAGAGGAGGAGAGAACATGCTAGACATGAGGGACAACTAGGGAGAATGCCTTGAGCTGAGAGGTAAGGTTAATGGAATAGCCAGGAGGCCAACATCACTGGATCAAAAAATCAGAAAGACTGGGGCAGGATAGGTACCCATTATCAAACAGATTATAAATAGAACTGATGAGAGCTGCTGAGATCACCAAGTGAAATAATATAGAGAAGGGAACCCAGGACAGAACCCTGAGGGACACCTATGGTTAGAGGACATGATATGGAAGTAGATCCAGCAAAGAAGAGAAAGAAGGAGTGGTCAGATAGGTAGAAGGAAAACCAGGAGAGAATGATGTCCTGAAAAGCTAGAGACAAGAGTACCAAGGAAAAGAGAGTGATCAACAGTGTTGAAGACTACAGAGAAATCAAGGAGAATGAGGATTGAGAAAAAAGCCACTGAATTTGGCAACTAAGAGATCATTAGGAACTTTCAAGGGAGCAATTTTGGTGGAAACCAGACTGTAAGGGGTTAAGGAGAGAGGGGTAGGAGTGAAAGTGGAAGCACTGAATGTAAATGACTTTTTAAGCTACAAAGGTCCTGACTCTCATTTGGTCACACAGCTAGTAAGTCTTAGAAATGCATATTCCAATCGAAATTACCTGACTCTAAGTTGAGAATGTTTCTACTATACCGTGTTCTTTCTATCCTGTACACAAGGTACACCTTTATTTTAGTGTTTCAAAGACCTCTGATTTTTTGGTGTAAGTATTCCCTGTACCAGTAAAGATCTTGGTCCTTCAAATATCCTTCCAATCTTGGTTGCATTGACTTTGTGCAAAACCTTTTAAATTTAATGTAATCAAAACTATGTAGCTCTTTTTGGTCATAAACTCCCCTTCTCTGTAAATCTGACAGGTAGACTAATTCTAGTCTAATTTTCTTACAGTATCAACCTTTATATTTAAATCACGTGCTCATTATGACCTTATCTTGGTATACAGTATAAAATACTGATCTATGCCTAGTTTCTCCCATATTTTTTTTTCCAGTTTTCCAAGCAATTTTTGTCCAACAGCAAGTTCTTATTTCAGAAGCTGGAGTCTTTGGGTTTATCAAACAGTAGATTGCTATAGTCATTGATTTCTGTGTCTGATGTACTTAACCTCTTCCCCTGATCCACCACTCTATTTCTTGGCCAATACCAAATAGTTTTTTTTTCCTTTTAAATTTATTTACTTTTAATTTACAACATTCAGTTCCACAAGTTTTTGAGTTCCAAATTTTCTTCCCCTCCTTCTTATCCCCCCAAGATGGCATGTAATCCATTATAGTTCTACATATACCTTCACATTAAACATATTTTCACAGTAGTCAAGTTATAAAGAAGAATTATAGGCAATCGAATAAACTACAAGAAAGAAGAAACAAAACAAAACAAAAGAGAAAGAGCAAATAATTTGCTTCCATCTCATTCAGACTCTGTAATCCTTTCTCTGGATGTGGATAGCCTTCTCCATCATGAGTCTTTTGAAGTTGTCTTAGAACCTTGCATTGCCGAGAAGAGCCAAGTCTATCAAAGTTAGTCATCACAGATACAATGTGTCTGTCATTGCATACAATATTCTCCTGGTTCTGTTCTTACTTAGCATCAGTTCATATAAGTCTTTCCATGTTATTATGAAGTCTGTCTGCTCCTCATTTCTTATAGCACAATAGTATTCCATTAAATTCAAATACCACAACTTATTCAGCCATTCCTTAATTGATGGGCATTGCCTTGATTTCCAAATTTGTTGCCACCACAAAAAAAAAGCTGCTATAAATATTTTTTGTACATACGGGTCCTTTTCCCATTTGTATGATCTCTTTGGGATATAGCCATAGAAGTGCAATACCAAGTAGTTTTGCTGATTGCTGCTTTATAGTGTAATTTTGGATCTGGTATGGCTAGGTCCTTTAAATCCCTTAGGTGGTAAGTCAATAAATGTTTATTAAGCACCTACTATGTGCTACTCACTGTGTTAGAGACACAAAGAAAGGTAAAAGGCACTCTCTCCTCTCAAGGAGCTCATAGTCTAATAGGAAGAGATAGCATGTGAGCTGTGAAGTATAAACAAGCATATATAGGGCCAACTGGAAATACTCAACAGAGGGAACATTCTAATGGGGGTAGAACAACACATAAAAGGGAACTGAAAAATAGGGGCAGGGCATGAGAAGATATAAGGTGGAATGGTTGAGAAATCCAGAGAGTCAAGAGCAGAGGAAGGAGAGGACTAAAGGAGTGAGCCTTAAGGCTGAATCAGGAAAGGTTTCTTGTAGGAAGGAGAATTTAGCTGGTACTTGAAGGAAGCCAGGGAAGCCTGGAGGTGGAGATGGTCTGCTTCCATCCATCCATTCATCCATTGGTTTAGCAAGTACTTGTTAAGTGCCTACTATGTTCCAGGTACCATGCCAGCTAGCGGGAACGCGAAGACAAGTTTCTGCCCTCAAGTGGTTTATATTCTTTTGGGAAACCATAATGTATATATTTAAGTAAATGTGAAACATGCAAAAAATAAATACAAAGTAATTTAGAAGGGTAAGGTAAGGATGATAGTAACTAGGGAAGATGAGAAACTTTCTGTAGGAAGTTGCAGTTGAATTGAACCTTAGAAGATTGAGACATTCTATGGAGTAGAGGTGAGGATGGAGTGCATTCCATGTTTGTTCAAAGGCAGAGAAAGAAGAGATGGATTATCACATACATGGAATAAAAGGAAGACTAGTTTGGCTTAAAGAATAATGCATGAAGGAGAGTAATGCCTAAGAAATCTGGAAAGATAGGTGGAAAACCCAGGAGGTCGTATAACATAGAGAAAAGGTCTATATTTGGCTTGGTTGTAAGGGGCATGTTATGGGGGTGGGGTGACATAAAATTGGTATATTACTTTTGCAGAGAAAAAAAGTCATTTTTTAGCTGGAAAAATTCTAGATTATTTTAAAAACAAACTAAAGCTGAAAAATCCCTTTTCCTGAAAATGTTTAATTGGAAACTGGCTGATCATTTGTTAGGAATGTCATAGAAGAGATTTCTGCTGCAGATGGTAGTTATACTGTGTGACCTCGAAGGTTCCTTTCAACTCTGACTGATTTATATGAAAGGGTTTTTTTTTCCGATTGGAAGTATATATTTTTTAAAGACAGTTTAGAAATGATTCTATTCCAAGTCAAGGAGTTTGTGAGCTCTCCATATATCAAGAATGTTATACCCGGAAAGAGCCTTAGTAATCATTTAGTTCAGAGTAGTCAGTTGGGCCATGAGGGATTTGGGGGTGGCTTGGACTCAGACTTTCTTGGAACTGATTTAGACTGAAATCCTGGGCTGGGCCTATGATGCACCATTGTCCTAAGGCACTGAATGTCCTGTCAGTGCTACTTCTCCTCTGAACAGAGAGGTAGCAGAATGCAGTATAAAATAAATCTGGACTTGGGAGTCAAGAGACATAAATTCCAGTCTCAACTCCCTGATTACTTCAGACAGGTCTCTACCTTTATTTGGGTCCCAGTTTCCTCATCTATATAATTAAGAGGCTGAATTTGTTGATGTATAAGATTCCTTCTAGCTCTTATATTCTAGGATTCTATGTTGCTGTTGTAACTAACCAAGAAAACACTTCCTGATGATAAAGTAGAAAACCGAAAAGCCTAGAGGAGACTGGGAAAGATACTATAAGTTGTCCATTGCCATGCCTCCCAACAGGACCATCCCTAAAGTACCCCAGAGAAGAGTCTTTCCTGTTTTGAAGCCCTTCATGGGAGGAGAAATAAAACATCTGTCTTGGAAAGCATCACCACCAATCAGCCTATTGTAGAAATGGTTCTGCGTCTGCATTAGTGAGAGCACATTGTTCTGTCCTTCTTAGGTTTCTCTGGCTTCCCTCTGATTTATCTGCTTTGGGGAAAGAAAGCAAAGTAAAATGCTTTTTAGGGCAATATTATTGTTATTATAAGGGTAATAGTGCATTTCTTTTATAAGTACTTCATATCTACAAGATCACAGATTTAGTGCTGGAAGGACCTTGGAGGCCATTGAATTCAACTCCCTCATTTTAGAGATAAGGAAACAGGTAGGTAGGTAAGTAGGTAGACACAGACAGAGAAATAGAAAGATAGACAGATAAAAGACAGAAAAATTAATAGACAGATAGACAGACAGATGAACAGATAGAAAGACATCCAGACAGAAAGCTAGCTAGATAGAAAGATAGAAAAGTAGGCAGCCAGATAGATGGAACAATTATTAAATGCTTACTATTGCCAGGCATTTTGTTAAATACTGTACATTCAAATATAAAAGACAGACAGTCCTTGCCCTCAAAGAGCTTACAGTCTAATGGAAGAAGACAACACAGAAAAGGGAGCTGAAAAGTAAGAGGAGGGAAGGAGAAAATACCCACATGGGGGATGGTAGAGAAAGCCAGAGAGTAAGGAGCGGAACAAGGAGAAAACTAAAGGAGTGAGTGTGGCTGACTTGGACACTTCCTCAAAAGGAGGATGGGGGCCACTGGGGCACAGGCATCTCCCAGGGTGAAAAGGCTGTTGGACATGATGGAGAAGTCCAGAGTCAGATGTGGAAGCGCAGAGATGTTAAATGCCTTGCCCAGGGTTACACAGGTAGTGAGTGTCTAATACAGTCTTCAAGCTTAGGTCTAGCACCTTATCCTTGATGCCATGTAGTTTCCAGCCTTTAATCTATGATCCTATGACTATATTTTCATAATGTTCTTATATCCATGACTTCATTTGATCCTTAAGCAGCATAGCAATGTGGGAGAAGCAGTATGTTGCTATGAAGAGAACATTGGAATTAGAATCTGAGGACGTGGGTTTGAAGCCTGACCTTGCTATTGACTTCCTGTGTGGCTGTGATGTGCTTGATGGAACTTGCAAGTTCCAGTTTACTTAAGATCTTTAGGCAAAGGCTGAATTTCTACTCACTAGGTACATTATGAAGTCTGTTCTTGTTCAGCTGTGGGCTGGATTGGACCCTTCCAGCTCTGAGACTCTACTGCACACTCTACTGGGGATCTTTTAAAATAAACACATATTAAACATGGTGACTGGGGAATAATTGAACACGAAAGGCAGTGAGTTTTATATGTAAATAATTTTTATAGGACAGGATTTTTAAAAAAGCAACATTAGTGTTATAAGTTTATTAGTTTATTTAGTTTTTGAAAGGGAAGGACTATGGGGGGAGAGTGGGTAGGTGAGGGTTACATACCTAATCTCATCTGATCCTTACTATAACTCTGCGAGGAAGGTAATACAGATATTATTATATCCCCATTTTATAGATGCAGCAGCTGAGACTCAGAGAGGTTGACTTGTCCTTGGTAACACAGCTAGTTTCAGAAGCAGTATTTGAACCTAGATCTCTCTTGACTTTTCCTTTAGCCCACTTTTCCACTGGACCATGCTACCCCTCATGCCTCTCCTTATGCAATATTACTGTGGGTGGGTGAGTGGATGTGGTAGTGATTTAAAAAAAGAAAGAAACGCATATTAATAAAAACTTTTAAAAATGCGCAGAAGAGAGCAGAAGAAGGTATATGAAAGGAAGCAGACAGCTAGAAGAGTATTTATATATATATATATATAATAAACATATACATACATACATACATACATACATACAGATAGGCAATCAGGGTTAAATGACTTGGCCAGGGTCACAGAGTTAGTGTCTGAGGCTGAATTTGAACTCAGGTCTTCCTGATTCTAGGGCCAGTGCTCTATTCATTGTGACACCTAGCTGCCCCCGCCTCCCTCCCTAGTGTTGGTATTTTTGTGTTAAATATAATAAGGCACTTCATGAAACAATCTGGACATATTTGAGGCAGCTAGGTGGCGCAGTGGAGAGAGTGCTGGACTGGAAGTCAGGAAGATCTGAGTTCAAATCCTGCCTCAGACACTAGCAGTGTGAACCTGGGCAAGTCATTTAAGATTTCTCAGTCTGGTTTCCTCATCTATGAAATGACTGTAACAATACAACTTATCTCCCAAGGTTATTGTAAAGATCAAAATGGTTAAGTGCTTTCCAAATCTTGAAACTCTCTATAAATATTCACTAATGATATAAGAAAAATTCCTACTTTCATACATGATCATCTTTGTTTCTGTTCTTGGCATATCAAAATGTGGATAATTGTAGGTGTTTATTAATAAAAAGAAAAGAACATTTTAAAAAGATGTGATGGCTTACATTTTAGAATACTTTATGATTTGTTGTTATTCATTGATGTTTGATTATTTGTGACCCTGTTTGGGGTTTTCTTGGTGAAGAAACAGGAATGGTTTGCTATTTTCTTCTCTAGCTCATTTTGCAGATGCAGAAAATGAGACCAACAGGGTTAAGTGACTTGGCCAGGGTCACACAGCTAATAAGTGTCTGAGGTCAGATTTGAACTCAGGAAGATAGTCATCCTGACTCCAGGGTTGGCACTCTATGCCCTATGGAACCACCTAGCCTCCTTGCTTTATGATTACAACTACTTTTCTTCATCTCATGAGATCACCACACTAGCCCTTTTGAGAAGATGTTAGAATGAATCATAAAGTCTGTGTTGGGAGGGACTTCTGAGTTCAGTTAGCCCAAACTGTGCCTCAAGCAGGAATCTCTTCTGTCATATTCTTGGCAAGTGGTGACCCATTTTAAAGATGAAGAAACTGAGTCTCTGAGAGATATTACCTCTGACTAGGTAATATCAGAGGCAGGATTTGAACTCAGGCTTCTCTTCGAGTTCTCTTTTCCACCGTACCATGCTGCTTCTTAAGTTTTTCCTTGTGCAACATCACTTTTGAATTGAATTCCAAATGGACAAAAAAATTTATGTTGGAAAATATGAATTAAAAGATCATACGAATTCCAGATTTTGACAAAATTCTGTCACAAGAAGGGGTCCAGTGAGGGTGGGCTGGCATTGAAGTTAAGTCTGCCTCTCATTAGCATGTTCCTTAATGATCTAGAAAGAAACACAGATGATATTATTAAAAGTCCCAGATGTTATTAATTACAAGGATCATTTGAAACAGAAAATAGTTAGCCAGGGATCAACAGCGATCCTGGCAGGAAGGAGGAAGGTTCAACTTGGAAAAATGCAGATGAATGTGTCCAGGGGAAAAAAAGACCTGGATGCTGAGTGTCAGGCCATTGACTTGTCAGAGCTTCTTGTGGCCAAGGGGTGTGAACGTGAGACACATCAGTGCATCTCAGTGATTTAAGAGGAGCAGCCTAGCCATGACCAAGACCAAGACAATGGGAGAGGAACTGGGTAGGGGGAATATGTTTAGATACTTCTAAATTTGGAGTAATGGGGAAAAGAATAGGTGAAGAAAATCCCGCATGAGCCAAAAAAAAATCTGACTTGAATTTTGGAGGGCAGCCTTTGCCTCATGTCAGGATCATCAGAATTTGCTGTGCCGTTTTCTATGTATCACCTCATCAGACCTAGAGGAAAGAAAGAAATATAAGGCTAAGCAGAGGCTTTGGACCACATCAAGAACTATACTTAAGTAACCTTTAAGTGTATCCAGGATTCTTAGATCACATGTTTTGTAGATAGAAGGAGACATTTTTTTTAGTCCAACTCTCTCATTTTGCATATGGGGAAACTGAGGCTTAGAGACAGGAAATAGGTTGCTCAAGGTCATTTAGTCTCTGAGAGGCAGAGCCAAAATGTGAATCCAGTTCCTCTGCTGAGAACGTTACACTCCTCCCACTCTTCTGGGTTTGTAAGCTCAGAGTCATCCTGGACTCTAAGCTGGTTGGCACGTGGTGCATAGAATATTGGGCCTGGAGTCAGGAAGACCTGAGTTCAGATATGGTCTCACTTACTGGTTGTGTGAACATCAACAAGTTACTTAATTTCTGCCTGCCTCAATTTCCTTGACTGCATAATGGGGATAACAATATCACTTCCCTCCCTTAGCTGTTGTGAGGATAAGATGAGATATTTGTAAAATGCTTAGCATAGTGTCTGGCATACAGTAAGCACTTAATAAAGGCTTGTTCTCTTTCCTACTGTTCCCTCAGTCCTACATTGAATTGGTTGATAAACTTAAGCCCAAGTTCACCTCTTATGCAGAATGTCAGGCTCTGGCTTTACAAAAACAGTATTGAACCAGTCTTTGCTCTTGAAGAGTTTACTTTCTATTTGTCAAATCCCATATATTCTAACTCTATGAGATCTTTTGCATAAATTCCCTTTGGTCTACTCACACACTTATTCTATTGTGTGCTAGTGATGGAAAAAGCTTTATAAAAATAATTAATAATATAGTCATGATATACAAATATAACATAAAATACAATATATTTTATTGTTTTATTATGTAATTATCTTAAATTGTTAATTTAAAATTTGTTATGTATACATTCAATTTTATATTATATTTATATATTTAATTTAATGTTTATTTTAATATTTAATTTTATATAACATATAATAATATGCTATACTAAGTTATTTGCTCTCATTTTCATTTCTTAGACTTTCTGAAATTGTAAGGATTTGTTGCTCCTTTAATTTTTTTTAAAAGTAATTGGGGCTAAGTAACTTGTTCAAGGTTACACGGCCAGGTGTTTCTGGGTGGGTGCTAAGTGTCTGAGCCCAGATTCAATCCCCAGGTCATCCCAACACTGGGTTCAGTGCTCTTACTCGCTGTGCTACCTGGCTGCCCCTGCTCCTTTAATTTTAAAATTTTATTTTATTTTTTGCTTTTTGGAGGGGGAAGGCAGGGCAAATTGGGGTTAAGTGACTTGCCCAAGGTCACACGGCTAGTAAGTGTTAAGTGTCTGAGGCCACATTTGAACTCAGGTCCTCCTGACTCCAGGGCCAGTGCTCTATTCACTGTGCCACCTAGCTGCCCCTGTTGCTCCTTTTAAAAAACAGTTTAAACATGTAAGACACATCACAAGCACTTCCTAATGGATTGTTTACTAATGGATGTTTACTCATATCCTAGCTCTCTTCTAAAAGGCTATGGCAAGGGTGGGAAATCTGCAGCCTTAAGGCCACATGTGGCCCTCTATGTCCTGATTCATTGTACTTGCAGACCTAGAGGGCCACATGTGCCCTGGAGGTTCCCTAGCCCTGGTCTATGGACATTGCTACTGGTTTAAAATACCCTAAATGGTTTTTCTGCACTTGGGCAAGACTGAGCAGATCATTGGAAGGCATGTGCACCACTCCTTTTTTTTTTTTTTTTTTGCTTTTTTGGAGGGGCAATTGGGGTTAAGTGACTTGCCCAAAATCACATGGCTAGTTTTTTGTGTCAAGTGTCTGAGGCCGGATTTGAACTCAGGTCCTCCTGACTCCAGGGCTGGTGCTCTATTCACTGCACCACCTAGCTGCCCCAGGTGCACCCCTCCTTGAATGAACCAGTGGCTGCTCAGTATAGGGCACTTAAGGATACAGTGAGGAGCCAATGGCCAATGAAAGGTCACCAAGTTAAATCCTACCAGTACAGCCTGGCAAGCTCCCAGAATGAGGTCCACCATCATCCTAACTCTTTCTTACCCAAAGTTTTCAACTTTTTAATAGGATTCACTCAGAGAAAATAGCTTTATAGTTAACTTTGTATAAGTTTGTACTTCTCCAACATGTAACAATGATAGTGACCTTTCTCTTTGCTCAACCTTGAAACTCAAAATAACCCTGTGATGTTGGCACTGTAGTTATTATTCCCATTTTGCAGATGGCAAAATTGAGACTCAGACATTAGGTGACTTACAGTCATACAGCTTACAAGTTAGAGATGGGATCTCAACTTGTCTTTCTGACTCTGTTATGCACACTTTCCATCCTGCTCTGCTGTAGTCTACTCTAATTTCTCTACTAAAACTTGTTTGAAGAAGTTTTGGGTTCTTGATATACCCATTTCCTTATACACTCAAGTATATGAAGACCTGGAGACTTAAACATATCTTTCAGAATTTCTTTTCCTCTCATTTCTAACTCATTTGCTTGATCTGAGAATACATAAAGGCCAAATGTGGAGAACAAATGAAGGGGTAAAATTACTGGGCAAAGGTGGAGTCAGTTTTGTTGTTGGGAGGCACCTTTCCTTTGGAGAGCCCTAGAATGCTCTACCTCCTCACCAATCCATAGCTCCCTTCAGGTCTTCACTCTGGGATCACTTCCATCTACAGTTTAGAGTCTTAGAGGGTTATCTCAGGCTCAGACTTTTTAGACAACTTGACCATGGTCAAATTCATTAGTAAAGGTCCTGCCTAGATAATATGCCTCTATCTTTGTTGTGCAACCTACTGGTGACTAACACAACTTTGAAGGGCATTTGGAGAGATATTTATGAATAGGCAGGTCTTTTGGTCCCTTTCAAATTATTCTGAGTTTATCTTTGCAAAGGTCACTGTTGATAACATCTGGATTTCAACACAGGAGGACAGAGGAACTTTGGGTACTTTCAGAGTGAGTCTGATGGAAAACTGTTTTGGCCAAGCCCAAGCTCACAAGCTGAGCCAATTTGTGTACTACTCAAAGTTTAGATTGTGACAGTGTAGCCTAGGAAGTAAATGATTCCTATGGGCAGTGCCTGAAGGAAGTTTCTGTGCCAGTTCATCAGAACAGAATACCAGTTACAATTGTTTTAGTCTCCTTGCAAGTGCTAGAGGGGAGGGTGGGCTTGTATGGAATAAAACCACCCAACATCCTTGGCTGAGTACATGTTTTATAACTGCAAGAGTGGTTTAAATGCTTCATTTATTCTTTAGTTTATGCGCCAGCAAGTTTGGAATAATCGAGGGTGTGGTCTGTTGGGGATATATACCTAATCCCACAAATTTGATGTGTTATAAAAATGTGAAATCATACTTGCTGGGTCTCTCCATTGAGCTTATGGAGGTGCTTCTGGAAGCTATGGGGCAGCATCCTTTGGCTATAGAACAGACGCGAAGTGGCCAGGAATGCTGAACTCAAAATCATGAAACTTGAGTTTTTTGACCTTGCTAATAAATGACTATGTGGCAACAAGCCTCTCTGGGTCTCAGTTTCCTCAGTTCTCAAAGGGAAAATGGTAATATTTGAGATTTTTATAGCCTTTATATTTGTATTATCTCCTCTGGTCCTGTGAGATATGTGGGATCAATATTATTATTATTCTCCCTGTTTCACAGATGAGGAAACTGAGTCTTATAGAGCCTAAGTGAAGCCCACGGTCACACAGCAACATTTGAAGTCAAATGTTCTTGACTTCAAGTCTACCACCCCTGTGGACAGTGGTGACACCACTATGTTACCCAGCTGTGTTTGATCCTCACCTGTGAGGTAGGTCATACTATTACCCCATTTTACAGTTAAGGAAACTGAGTCTGATAGAGGTTACCTGCCCAGGGTCACACAGCTAGTTAAGTGTCTGAGGCAGAAATTTCACTGTCTCCAAATCCAACTAGCTACCTTATATAGAATGAGGAAACTTCTATAGAGCCCCTTAACTAAAGGAACTCTAGCCCAGGAATGTCTGATTTTAAGTCTAGCCGAGCCCTTGTGTTTGAGTGAATGTCTTTTTCTCTAAGTCAAGCAAACACATCAATCATTGATCTAAGGGAGGTGGAGCTTGTCTTCTTGTGTCACTGGGAGAGCAGGGCTTTCTTTGTCTGTGTCAGGAGTCAGGAAGGAGTTTGTGTGAGTCAGGAAGGAGTTGGATGACTGGTCTGAATTCTCCAGGTCAGGGAGGAAGGGACTGGTAATGAGGACTGGCCCCAGATTAGTCTGACAGTCTTATTTCCGAGGGCCTGGTTCTAAAGTCCCCTCCCACCTTCCTAATAATAGAGAAAGGATAACCTCGTGGTATCCACCAGACATGCTAAACATCCCACCACATAGCAAGACTATTGAGTTGTCTGAAAGTCACAATTTGAATAATTCTTGGAACACTTCTGCCCTTATCAATAAAATGCAACAATATTTGCAAAATGCTCTGCTAACCTAAAAGAGCTACGTAAAAACTCTTACTGTGGGGATCAATTTACCTGGAGAAGCAGAACATTCATCAGGCTGCTTTGGAAGATGAGCTAATGTCAGTGGTTTCAATGATGAAAATAGCTCTATGAGGCAGTGCTGGGGATTTCTGGTTTGCAGAGTATAATTAAGATTTTTCCTCTGTCATCGCACACTATAATTACATCATTTTGTACTACCTTCAGTTCCGTAATTAGATAGAAAGGCATTAATTGTGCAGACATAATGATCTCTTCAGATTTACTTTGGAACCTTTGCTTTAAAACCAAATTAACACAATAATGAAAAATATTTCAGAAGAAGCTAGCGTATTTGAGGGTAGCCCTAGGGAAAATGAGCTCTTTTAAGGGAAGAGACTATGGTTTAGGAAGCAACTGGGAATATTCCTACTAATCATTATGCCTCAATTAACTACAGATTTTACTGCCTGGTACAGCAGGAAGGCCCTGCTGAGACCTGGAAAGGTAGAGTATATCTCAAGTCCTCTGAAAATGGACTTTGCTTAATTGGAAAATTTTAAGGCAACCTAGGTGTTTAATGAGTTCTAGTAATTGGAAAAGTAATGAATTTAGGTGTAATTCCAGAATTATGTTTCTCTGTGGTTTATTAAAAGGAAAAGTCAGTCACTTTGGAGTTTCTTGGGGAGTATTATTTAATTTATATTTGTATAGGTATAGCTTGGATTTTTGCATTTATTATAATTTCTTTCAGCAGGTGATCTATATCATCTATTGCATACCTATTATATATGAATATATATGTATATATAATATATATTACATATAGATACAGCTACAGATCTATTGTGGTCTAGAGCTGTGATTTGATTGGTGTAGTGAATTCTTAGTGAGGAAACTCCCTTTTTACCTATATAAATCAGCAACTGTTCTCTAATCTATAGTTTTAGAAAGTTACTTGGAATGATGGGAAGTGTGATTTGCTCAGGACCACACAGCCTATATCTGTCAGTTTATCAGAGGAAGGACTTGAATCTGGGTCTTCCAAATTCTGAGGCAGGCTCTCCATTTTCCATCCATTGCCATATATTTGTATATAAATACATACACATATATCCACACATATTATATGTACACATACATGTATATATAAATATATACATGTGTGCACATGTCTACATGCATATGTGTATATATATGTATACTTTCATAAAATCCCAGAATTAGAAGGGACCTTAAAAGTCATCTAGCTCAATCTTTACCCGAAGCAGGAGTCCCCTTTACAACAACCCCAACAAACCCTCATCTAGAGTCTGCTTGAAGATCTCCAGTAATGGAGACCTCATTACCTTCCAAGGCAGACCATGCTATTTTTAACCCATTAAATTGTTCTTTATATTAAGCTGAAATCCACTTTCTTGTACTTGCCACCCTTTGGTCTTTGTTCTTCATGATGCACTGTACTTCATTTTAATTTCTTTTCATATTTTGTGTATCCTACTAGAGAGGAGGAACTATTGTTTTTGTGCCCATGGAGCTTTGCACATAGTATATCTCTTAATTGTGGTTAGCACCACTATGGGTATTATTATCCCTCTCCATCTACCTTTTTTTGTCCACAGGGAACAATCTTGCCCTCTAGCTCCATCATCTGAAGGTCTTGGGGTTCCCATGAGATTGATTAGTATCATAATTTAGCAACCTCTAGACTTTATTTACAAATTACTTTATGGCTTACTCTTGGCAGAATTCTCCAAGGACATACAAGAAGACAGAGGCTCCCATAGCTTAATTCAGGAAATAATGACTGCCCTCACCTCTGCTTCCACCAAATTATTTTCTATTGTCCTAGCCTGTTTGGATTAACAGCCATGCAATTAGACTTGGGTTTAGCATGCATTAGGTGCTTAATAATGCTTGTTGCCTTTTACCTAAAGGAGAATCCCCAAAGGACAGCTTCATCGGCTCATCAGGGAAAGCAATTTTGTTGTCCCACAAAGAATATGGCAGCTAGGTGTCTAGGCCTGGAGTTAGGAAGACTCATTTTCCTGAATTCAAATCTGGCTTTTAGACACTTGCTAGCTGTGTGACCCTGGACAAGTCACTTCACTCACTTTGCTTCAGTTTTCTCATCTATAAAATGAATTGGAGAAGGAAATAGCAAACTACTCTAGTATTTTGGCCAAGAAAACCCCAAATAAGGTCACGAAGAATGAGACTGAAACAAGTGAATGACAAGGGTTAAAAGGAAACTGTTTTTTCTGTGCTCAGAGAGTAGGAGAAGGGAGAGAGTGTTGACAAATCCTGGAAAATGAAGAAAAACCAGTGTTTTTCCAAAGATAACTCCACCAGGTCATGCTAAATAATGAGATGACTTTAGCTCTTGGATACCAAATTGGTTCCCAAGGGGAGGCTAAAACAGAGAACAATGACACAGCTGAGACCAAAGTTGCCTGATGTGTCTTCCTTTTTTGTTTAACAAAGGAGAGAGGAAGCCTACTCTCTCCCTCTGAGGTTCCAAATACTGCCCTGTTGCTAGGTGGGTAAGACTATTAATTAACCAATCTTTTAATATTTACTATACCACAATTCTATTGGGTCTACTGAAGGGTTAAATTTTTTTTTTTTT
>NW_027185876.1:15067954-15114625 GCF_028583685.1 Petaurus breviceps papuanus
AGGATGCAGTGGGAGACCTTGGCCTTGCCATCTTGGTCTAGTGGCTAGATATGGATCGGGATAACTGGAGATGGCTCAGGATGCAGTGGGAGACCTTGGCCTTTTTAAGCTGAGGTCTTTCCAAATTCTCACTCTGAGTGAGGCAACACCCATTCAGTGAATAGGCCTGTTGAAGAGATGAGTCAAAAGATGGCCTCTTTAATTAAAAAAATCAAATTGGGAGAGGAAGACCCATGAACCAGGAGGGCAGGGAGGCAGCAGTTGGAGTTAATCTCTGTCTCTCCTACTTTGAGAATGTATGAAAATATATGAGCAGCTCTGGATTGGCATTCCTTAAACCTGTTGCCTACAGAACTTAGTATGGTGATAGGATGGAAAATGAGAAAATCAGGCAGGAATGCATAATGACATTTTGGCATCAAGATTAGGGAGTGGGAATATGACTTTGGTAACCAGGTCAAATCATAGGACCATAGATTTAAAGCTGGGAGAGATCATTTTCTCTTTGTGTTTGTATTTGAGGTTCTCTTGTATTGGGTGTGCCCTTCAGAAAAATCTTTTACGTCAGGCTGCATTATGAGCTGCTGTGGATATTAGGCAAAGAGTACACTAAGGGACTGTGTCACAAGTCAGGGGCAGCTTTGATTTCTTACACCACCTTCTGAGACCTCTCAGGGGGACCCATGCCAGGAAATCAAGGGGTCTTAACAAGATAGCATACACGCAGAACTTGGCATGGTCCTTTAGGTAGAAACTTAGCAAACGACCTGTACGTGAGAGCATCCTGGGGTATTGGAAAAGCACCGGACTTGGAATTAGCCTCAGGATTCACACTCATCAATAACCTCAGTATCCTCTGCCTCTGTGATTGGAAGGCTGGAGGGTGAACTCCCCAAAGAACTCCCCAAACCCCTGTTTAAAGAAGGTTTCATTTGTATGTTCATTGCTTAAGCACATTGTCCGGCACATAGTAGGGGTTTAGTTAGTGTTTAATTACTATTGACTATTGGGTATGAGTTCTGGCTGTCATCTACTGGTGGTTGTATGGCCATCGGCAAGCACCTTTGCCTTTCTCAGCCGCCATTTCCTTATCTGTAAGATGGAAATAGTACATGAGCTATCTGCTTCATAGGATGACTGTCAGGAAGTGTTTTTACAAACTATTATGTGTTAGAATTATCATTCTTTGTAATCATAATCCTGAGAGAGATAAAAACAACTTGAAATCACAAAGAGAGCATTGGGTTTGAACTTAGAAGATCTGACTAAATCCTGGCTTGGATATTTCTGTTATTTATGTTGTTGTTGTTCAGTCATGTCTCACTCTTCATGACCCTGTTTGGGGTTTTCTTGGCAAAGATATTAGAGTGGTTTACCATTTCCTTCTTCAGCTCCTTTTACAGATGAGGGAATTAGGGTTAAGTGACTTGCCCAGGGTCACACATCTAGTAAGTGTCTGAGGCCACATTTGAACTCAGGAAGTAGAGTCTTCCTGACCCCAGACCTGGCGCTCTGTGAACTATGGTGCTACCTCAATGCCGTGCTCTAATACATCAGGGGATTATGGCCTTTGCTTTAATTCTATGGCCTTAACATCTCTATAAATAAGAGTTGTTATCATGTATTCATGTATGTTATTATACATTTTACTCTGTACTATAGGGAAATAATAGAAACAATAACATCCCAAACCATAAAACTTTCCTCTTGTCAGTCAGTCAGTCAACATTTAAAAAGCACCTACTATGTGCTAAGTACTGGGGATACCAAGAAGGAAAAAAGGCAGTCCCTGCCCTCGAGGAGCTTACAGTCTAAGGAGAGGGAGACAACAGACAAACAGCTGTGTTTAAGCAAGGATCGGGGGAATAACTAGAGATAATCAGGGCATAGTGTGCTAGACCTGGAGTCAGGGCTCATCCTCCTGAGTTCAAAACTGACCCCAAACACTAGCTGTGTGACCCTGGGCAAGTCACTTCATCCCGTTTGCCTCTATCTCCTCATCTGTAAAAGGAGCTGAAGAAGGAAATGGCGAGTTACTCCAGTATCTTTGCAAAGAGAGCCCCAAATGGGGTCACGAAGAATAAGAAGTGACTCAACAGCAGCAACACTTTGATTAAGGAGTATTGGAAAAGCTGGCACTTCTTGAGGCTCACTGGCATCTCCCAGGGTAACTTTAAGTGACTTCAAGTCCTTAGTGGAAAATAAACATCACTGCCTGATCTGTGGCCCTATAAGCCTAAGAAATGCCGGTGATCAGCCTTTGGACCATGGAGCCAGCATTCCATTCTGTGAGCAATCTCTGCCCTCTGAGTAGCATTCAACTGTGTGCCTGTCCAACCATCTTGCAGAGTTCAGAGCAGGGCCATGCAGGAGGTGTGGTAAGTGTGGACATCAGTGTGTGGGTGCGGCGTGAAGGCTGGCTGAGGCTAAGGGTAAGAAAGGAGGGGATCACTTGGGGTTAGAGTCAGGGTGGGAGAGGAGACATGTAGTCCTACCCAGGCTCAAGACGCAGTACAGCCTTGAATCAGAGACTCCTTTCCAAGAAATCCATCCGTCCATCCTTTATTGTGAAAGTAGGTGTGTTTATCATTCCTTGAGCACATTTTTTTTCTCCCTTTTTTATAGGCAAATTTATTTTATGGTCCATTATGTTTCTTTTTCAAAACTCATTTTTCAAATAAAGAACATTTATCCTCTCCCTTGCACCTCCCCCTGCCCCAGTTGAGCAAGAACAACAACAACAAAAAATAAAGCCTTCATAACAGGCAGGCATATTCAAGCAAAGCAAATTCCTATTTTGGCCACGTTCAAACCTATATATCCCTTGAGTACGTTTATTGAGAGTCATAGGATCATGGAGACTTGAGAGGTCACATAATCCAACCCCCTCAATGAAAAAATGAGGAGACTCCAGCCATCTTGCAGGTAGCGGGACCTGGTGGATGGCATAGCTTTTGATTTCCTTTGCTCTTGGACTCTTCGCTTAGGTCAGGGGTCAGCACCTGTGTCAGATCCTGAGTTGCAGAGCATGAAGCCCCAGGGGTATGCAGTGCTGCTATTTCTGTAACACCTGCTCTAGACACCTTCTAACTCTCCAAAGCCATAGCTATGGGCCCCCACCCCATACTGGAAATATCACTCTAGTTCCTTCACAAAGCCTTCTCTGAGCAAGCTAGCTTATACAGATATAACCCTCCTCTGAATGTGTTTTTGTTGTTCTTTGGTTGTCTCAGTCATCTCTTTGTGACCCTTTTTGGAGTTTTCTTGGCAAAGATACTGAGGTGGTTTGCCGTTTCCTTCTCCAGCTCATTTTACAGATGAGGAAACTGAGGCAAACAGGGTTAGTGACTTGCCCAGGGTCACACAATTAGTAAGTGTCTAAGGCTGGATTAGAACTCAGAAAGATGAGTCTTCCTGACTCCAGATACCATACTCTATCCATTGAACCACCTACCTGTCCCCTGAATGGGTTTGTTATTTACCAAAAAATCTTGTCTTATATAATAAAAAAACATTGTAATATTTTCATTTCAGTTCATAAACCAACAAATATTATTGAGCACCTGTCATATGTGAAGCATTGTGTTAGTGATACAAATACTAGATGATGTAAGTGATACAAGTGCTAGATACAAAAAAGAAAAGTTTTTTTTCCCCTCAAGAAGCTTATGATTTATCACAGGAGAAAATACGTGCACATGTAAGTCTATGCAAAATAAATACGTGAATATAAGATTTTGTCAAGCACCAGCAGCTGGGGAGGGGATAAGATCAAGAAAGACCTCATATGAAGGTGATGCTTTAGGTGAGCAGCGAAGGAAATTAGGAATGCCAAGAGATGGAGATGAGAAAGAGGCATATTCCAGGTTACATGGACAGCTTGTGTGAAGGTCTGGAGATATAATATTGAGTATTGTGCGTGAGAAACAGCAAGATCAGTTTGGCAGGGGTAGGAAACCTGTGGCATTGAGGCCACATGTGGCCCTCTAGGTCCTCAAGTGCAGTCCTTTAACTGAATCCAAACTTCATAGAACAAATCCCCTTAGGATTCAATCGATGGGCTCTGCTTGAGGACCTAGAGGGCCACATGAAGCCTCAAGGCTGCAGATTCCTCACCCCACTAGACTATAGAGCGTATGAAGGAGAATAACATATAATAAGTCTGTAACGGTGTATTGGAGACAGATTGTGAAATCCCAGAGGAGTTCATTTTTGACCTTAGGCAAGCTAGGAAATAACTGGGGCTTATTGAGCAACAGAATGGCATTTCAAGACTTGTGCTTTAGGTAAATCACCATATTAACATGTTCCTGAATGGCAGCATATGCTGCTGTGTATTGTTGCTGTTTTTACATTTATGTCTCCTTTTCCCAGCTAGACTGTAAGCCCCTAAAGGGCAGGCACTCTGTGATATTTTCAGTGAATTTTTATTAAATGCCTACTATATTCAAGGGACGAGATTAGGTGGTGGGAGATGAAGATAAATATATATTTTAAAAAATATTTTATTTTTCCCTAATTACATGTAAAAACAAATTTTAACATATATGAAGATAAATAAAAAACAAACCCTTCTCTCAAGGAGTTTACCATCCCAATTCTACATACACAAATGACTATGATGCAAAGGAGAAAGAATTAAAATAAAGTACAAAGTCTAGTCCCAGGCCAAGAGTCATAAGAAATTTGAGGTAAGAGAGGTTATGAGATAGTGTGATACGGTACTGGCACAGTTGTGGGTTCGAATCCCATTTCCAATGCTTAGTATACACGTGACCTTGGATGAATCATTTCACTTCCCTGGGGCTGAGTTTCCTTATCTGTAAGAAGAGATGGTAGCAGGGGAAATTTTCTAAAGTCCCTTTCAGCTCTAGAATGATGCTCCTGTACAGCTTGGGGCAGGGAGGAATGGTTATCAGGGAAATCTCCACAGAGAACATGGAACCTTAGGTGAGAACCACCAACCGTCTCTCTCGATCAAGGTTTCTCTTGTACTGCTGCACACATCAGCTCTATCATCTGGGAGGACTTTGAATTCTCAACCAATTCAAGGACATAAATGAAATCTTTATTTTTTCAATGCAAATATTTTATCGAGGGATTTACAGCAGGAATGATAATAAGTTATGTTTTTATGCTGCTTTTACGTTTCCAAGACATTTATCATAACAATCTTATGAGGTAAGTAGAGGAAATATTAATATGCCCATTTTACAGATGAGGACACTGAGGCACTGAGTAGTTAAGTGATTTGATTATGGTCACCCAGCTGATCAGTGTTAAAGGCAGGATTAAAATGTGGGTCTTTTCCTGACTCCCTGTTCAGTCTTCTTCCCTTTAAGTCATACTTCTTTCAAATTTTCAAAGGGTCATGGGAAAAATGATTTAATTTGTTATGGTGGGCTCCAGAAGGAAGAACTAAGAATGATGGGAAGAAGGTGCAGAGAGGCAGGCATCAGTTTGATGTAAGGAAAAGATGTCTGAGTTGTCCAAATGTGAAGTGAGATGCTTTGAAGTTTACTCAGTCGCCGTCACAGGACGGTATTGTAATAGGATATGGCATATGGTCTTCGGGATTCGGACTGGCCTCAGTGGTTCCTGTAGCCCCATCCAGTTCTGAGAGGCTGTGACTCTGGGATCCAAGGAGCAGGAAGAAAGGCAGTGAGTCTGTCTTAGCTAAGCATGGTGTGACTATTATAGTCGATGTCAGCCAAGCGATGTAATTTAATTTGTTTTGTTCTCTTAGGATGTTCCTCCCCTGTTTCCCAGCTGGGTGACTCATTCACATCATCCTTTTAATTGTTTATTTGAAACCAAATAGCTCCTTTAATACAATCTTGGGAGTGAACCGTCAGTGAGAGAGTTGACCTGGGTTCTGGGTGGGGCATTCCCTTATCATGACCTGGGCTAAGCCTGTTGTCTCCAGTTCACACATGGAGATTAATTTTAGTGTTCACGTCAAGGAATTCATCTTCTCCCAAGTAACCTCTATCCTGTTGTGATGGTCAATGTAGGATATTTTACCCTTAGAGCTTTATCCCTTTAGCTCAATGCTTTCCTGTTAAAATATAAATTCCTATGGGAGGGCCAACACTGCATTTCAGTCAGCTAATTAATAAGTATATATGAAGGATCTAAGAGCAGGTTAGATAGGTTTGGGGAGAGGAGAAGAAGCATGAGGATATTGAATACTTGAGAGACAAAGTGAGGTAGGGCATGACCCTGAGGTAAGAAAAATGCTCCGGAATGGACCACGGACATCGTAGGGATGCCAAAAGCAAATTTTGTGATGTCCCAAGGGCTGATCTTTGATCAATTGTCCATCTTTTTTTTTCTAGTTGTCCCTCTTTTCCAAACTCCCTTAGATTAAAAAAAAACCTTATCTATAAGACTGCCGTTCTCCTAACAGAGTTCTCTTTCAGAACATCGTGAAGTTATCGGATCCCCATCTATCATAACTAAGTAAGCTATAGCTTTACACATTGCTCTTCCTCTCTTATAATTGAAAGGGAACTCAGAGTCTAACAGAGTGTTAGACTATGAATGGGAGAGGAGCTAACTTGTCTTACCTACCGCGCAGGGTTGATAATGCAGCTAAGAGTTATTAGTGGGGCCAGCCTAGAGAGGTGTAGTGACTTACCTGAGGTCACATAGATGAGTTGGAAAAGTCAGCATTCACACTCACGTCCTCTGACTACAAATCCACCTCTTTTCCCTATAACATCTCTGACGGTAATGTTAATAATTGATACTAGTCCCAAAGATGCTTTCAGTGAGCCTAATGAAGATGAGCTAATATCACTACAATTCTAGTAATGTACAAGAAAGTCATTTTATAGTTTACAGAATATTAAATGGGAAAGAATAATAGAATAGTGGTTTATCCCCATACCATTTCTATTTAAACTCCTTTTACTTTCTTTTGGAGGGCAATTGGAGTTAAGTGACTTGCCCAAGGTCACACGGCTAGTGTTTGTGTTAAGTGTCTGAGGCCGGATTTGAACTCAGGTTCTCCTGACTCCAGGGCTGGTGCTCTATTCACTGCACCACCTAGTCACCCTGAACTCCTTTTAAAATGAGGAGAAAAAATTAGATCAATAACTATAATGACAATGATGAGATCTCATTTATGTAGGGTTAGAAAGTATAAAAATGTTTTTTCTCAGAACTCTGAGATGTGGGTGATTCAGTTATTCTCTTTTTATAAAGGAGGAAACTCAGACTTTAAGAGGTTAAATTATTTGACTGGGATCTTAAATGCTTGAGGTAGGATTTGAAATCATATCTCCTAAAGGGAATCCTACTACAACCCAAGGCAGCTCATTCCTCATTCACCCTCACCTGTAGCATCATACTATTTCACATAATACGTCACTTGTGTGACAGCAGTCCTGTGACAGAATATGAATTCAGGTAGGAGAGACAGGGCCACAAAGTGGAAAGAGCCTTGCATTTGCTCTCAGAGGATGTGAGGTAGAATCCTGGCTCTTCTCCTTGCTACCTGGGTCAAGTTGTTTAATTTCTCTAGGCCTATTTTCTCATCTATAAATAAAGGGGTCATTTCTTGGGCCCTTTCCAGCTCTAAATCCATGATCTCCTGATTCCAAGAATAGTAATAGTCTTTTCATAATACAACACTGCTTCTCATCTCTCCTCATCTCTTTTCTTTGCTGTAAGCGTCCTTTGTGACTGTGCTGACAGCAGTTCCAGCAGGGCCCCCTCTGTCTCTGTCTCTCTGTCTCTGTCTCTCTCTCTTTTCTTTACTAAGGAAAGCCACAGTCAGGGTGGAGTCCTGATGTCAATATTTGCATTGGTGGGCCTCCTTCAGCTGGATCTCTTTACCCTGTTCACAGAGATTAATTTGAGCCTTTCCTTTCTCAATTGACCTTGGACCCCACAGGTGGTTTTGGCTGCTGCTGGTTATACTGTCCAGCATTTCTCTTAACCCTTATATACCCTCCTCCAATGCTTAGGTGGAGGAAAGTGCTGCCACCTCTCAGGACAGCAACATCTCTCTGTGCCAGACCCTGGGTGGGGATAGGTGCTATCAGAACACATACCTGGTTGGCAAATTGGAAACCTTTGTCCTTCACTGACTAGGGCAGAAATCCACTGTGTTGGTGGGCTGGGCAGGTCATAGAAATCCATGGAAGGGACAGAAACAGCACTGTTTGTAAGACAAGTAGCCTTGGTTACATTTCAGGGAGAATGGACCTGAAATCAGAATATCTACATTTTAGGTTTTCTCTATCATAGTCATGAATAAGGCCCTTACTTTCCCCTCCCCCCCTTAGGCTCAGTTTCTTCACCTGCAAAATGGGTCACATTGTAATCTTTGTCCTACCTACTATATGTAAGAAAAGTACTTTATAGGTATTATTGTGCTTTATAGTGATAAGAACTGGGCCAGTGATTTCACTGGCATAGGGAGCTCTCAGGTGAGGAAATTCCTTCTTCCAAATCAAGTCCATTCCTTCTCTGAAATTTATAGTCCCAGGGAGCTTCCTAGAAAACTTATTTCCTGAGGGTCGTGTAGCTGGTATGTGTCAGAGGGCAGACTTGAACCCAGGTCTTCTTGGCTTTGAGGCTAGCTTTCTCTGTATATTCTGTCATGCTGATTGTGCTGTATAAAAGTGGCATTAGATTGGGTGTCCCATCGCTTTATCACTGCTAGTGTTAAAGGCCTCAGTTAAAGATATTCTGATTTTTACCACTGTGGTTCATAGACAAGCAATACCTGGTGTCCCTTGTGTGATTTTGCTCTGTCAAAATTCAGTCGGACAACTGAGTAACACTTGCTTTACCTACTCACACAGGGCTGTAATCCTAAAAGACAAGCAACTAAGAGTTGTGAGTGGGGCCAGCCAAGAATTTTGGAATGAGTTCTGGACTTAAATTAAGACAACCTGAGTTGAAGTTTTGGTTCTGCTCATGTGACATTGAGAAAATTATATAAACTCTCTGAGTCTCAGTTTTCTCCCTTGTAAAGTGAATGTAATAATACTTACCCCATCAATCTCACAGGGCTGTTGTGAAGAAATTGCTTTGTAAACTTTAAGGTGCTATATAAATATGTTATTGTTACTGTTCTTGGCCAACGGGATTCTGACTGTGGCCATGTGGAATTTTGAGTCTCTGAGAGTAGAAAAAGAATTTACAGCCATGCAGAAGAGATTCAAGAATGGACAGGCTATTTCCCAATAAATTATTTCCACTTTTGTGGGCAAGGAGAACCTGAAATAATTTAAACCAACCAATTGGATGGAGACAATGATTGCCATATTGTGCACACATTGGACGGGTCCTGGGAACCAAGCACATGCTTATGGATGTGGAGGGGAGGGTATATACACATACACACACCCATGCACACCCATATTCCCATACACACTGGCACACATAAACACCAACTGACCCTAGTAGTAACTCTTGCCCAATTTTATAGGTAATATGGTTCATTATTATATATATATTATAATTATTAATTATATTTAATCATATATTAAATATAATAATTAATATATTATTATAATATATTATATATATAGATTTATGAGGTTGTTTAATCTAACCTCTTTTTAATTTTTTTAGATAACTGAGCACACTAAAGCACAGAAAAGTCAAATGATTTACCCAAAGTAGGTAACTTTATTAAAGTAAGTGATGAAAGGAAGGTCAAGGACAACACCTGTCCATGAAACATGGTGTTAAAAATCAGTATTTCTTTAACTGAGGACTTTAACCCTAGCAATGATAAGGTTATGAGTCACCTAACCCAAAACCCCTAAGAATACCACTTTTGTATAACACAATCAGCATGACAATATACAGAGAGAACTGGCTTCAAAGGCCGGAGGACCTGGGTTCAAGTCCTTCTTCTGCCAAGGTCAAGGTATCCAAACCTAGGTCCTAGGACTCAGGAACCAAGGCTCTTTACTCTGTGCCTAGTTGGCCCCCAGAAAGAAAAGCAGTGAAGACATTGGAAATGTGTAGATAATATCTAGACTTCCATGTCTCAGTGACTTTCCAATTCTAAGATTCTATGATCGTCCTCATCCTCCTCACTTCCTGTAACACACCTTGTCTAATGCACACATCTGAGTACTTGAGAATGTGGGAAGTAGTGCATTCTGCTGGTGGAAGAACTTGGAACTAGGGGTCAGGAGCAGTGAATTCTGGTTCTAGTTTTATCACTAAATCACTGTGTGATCTTGGACAAATTATTCAAATCTCATTACCTCAATTTTCACATTTGTTAAATGAAGTTAGTAGACTAAATAATCTCTAATTTGCCTTTTGTTTCCAATATTCGATGACACTCACTTGTGTTATCACATTGGTTCATCTAAAAGGTTTCCCTTTTAGCTCCAAACTTCTGTGATTCTATAAATCTAATTAATCACAAGCATCATTGTTAAAATTAAATTTGCTCAGTTTCTCCTTCAAACAGTTCCTGTTAGGTCATGGTTTACTCCAAATTCTAGTAAACAGAAACTCAAGAGTTCTGTAATCATCTGTGCCATCAAATTGGTCAGACATTTGACTTGCTTTCTCTAGACTGGCACAAATACTTTTTACTTTGTTCACAAACACTTTGAAGGCTCACTTAATGATTCTTCATAATGGGTGTAGCAGATCCAAGTGTTGCTGTGTTGGGTGATTAACTCAACCTTGGTTTAGTTCATTGTCATTAAGACAATTTTCTCAGACCTAGTTTCCTGAAAATATCCTTGGAAATCTAAGGAAATGTGCAGTGGACATGACATAATCTTGAATGCTTTTAACACTATTGCTTCCAACATTCTATGAGATATCACAGGGAGTGAGGGATGCCAAAGGAATGGACAAAATTATGGATGCTAATATCATGTAAGAGTCATTGATAAACACAACCATAAAAATAATTGTTTAGTGAGCCACTGAATATGATGCATAAACAAGCAGTTTATGCTCACCAAAGTTATTCTTTACTGTCATGAAGGATGCTCCATCCAAATAGAGCAGGGGTTTCCTGTAGTCTGGGGAAATCATTCAGATATTTCTGGTTGTAGATGAAATTGTGCCGATTGCCTTAAAACCTAGCATATTATAGTACCATCATAATGAGATTCTTGATTACTCAAAAGAGATCAGCCTAACAGTCCATATAGGAAAAGAATGGGTGAAAAATGGTTGTTATCCAGGCTGTGAGATGAAATTGGATGAATAACTCATTTACTTAGTTCATCAATACATATATTTGGGATAGATGTTATATATTTAACAGGAAGAAGAGAGTAGACTGTATTGGATTGTATTTGAAAAACTGTGCAGTGCCTTCAATAATTTCAAATTGCTCTCTTATGAAAATTCATCTTTTAAACACAAATGTTTTCCCTTTATGGTTGCTGCTTTTGTGATAATACAGTCTTAAAGTTATCAGAGCTGTGGGTTACCCAAAGGGAAATGGGAAGGATCATGGTGGGCACAAGTAGACATAGCAGATTTCTGACAATGATCTATACCCAAGAAGTGATACAAGGGACATTGACAAAGAAATATACAATAGGAAAAGAGGATGGGTCAATTATGTAGTGAAATTAGTGAAATAATTAGTGAAAAAAAGTTGGATGGTTGCAATGTTAAAAGAATGTGAAAAGGCCAAGGGCTGAAGACCTTCCCCTGGGTTCTAGTCCTAGGCAAGCAAGCTGGCTCTGTGACCTTGGGCAAGCTACTGCACTTTTAGGGATTTTAAAGATTTTCCTCTGTAACATGAGGGGATAGAATTAAGTGGTACTTTAGGTTCCTTTGTGCATTTAACACTTTGTGATTTGTGTTGGTCATTTCATGACCTTTTTTTTGGTGGGGGGAGGGGCATTCAGGGGCATTTAAGTGGCTTGCCCAGGGTCAAAAAGCTTAGTAAGTGTCTGAGGCAAGGTTTGAACTCAGGTCTGCCTGACTCCAGGGCTGGTGCTCTATTCACTGTGCTGCCTAGCTTCCCCTTGACCTTTCATTAATGAAGAGATGGCTGGTTGAATTTAGGGATGTAGTCCAAAGTTTAAAAGGAGAGGAAAACTCAATAACTTGTATGGGTTAGAACTAAAGGCCTAGTATTCAGGTGAGCATCATGATAAATGAAGGATATATGATGTAAATACCAGGCCTAATGGCGGGGGGCGAAGAATAATTTTTGAGTTTCATTTTATGGATTGATGAATAAAGAACATTTATTAAGTACTTACTATGTGCTCAGTACTATGATAAATGCTAGGGGTAAAGATGAAAAAGAAAAGACAATTATTGCTCTCAAGGAGCTTACATTCTAATGGGAGAGACAACATACAAAGGTAAAGGGTGGCTAGAGAGGGGCATACTTTGACCCTGAAAATTATCAGTATGGTATGGGCATAGTGAGTGGTGTTCTGATCATGTATCTGTGCATTCAGGAAAGTGAGACATTTGTGGGTGTGTCTGATGTTTGAATTCACAGCTTTCTGAATGTGTTCAAACTTTCCAGGCTGAGCCTCAGGCCAAAGGTGACTGTTTCGGAAAGTTTGAATGAAATTAGTTTGCCCATGCCTGTATTATATAAGTGGTGGTGAGTAAAAGGGACTTTATTCTTATTAGGCAAATTTTAAGTCTCCTTTACTAATGGGACACATGAGTATGAAATGAAAATTCTATTTAAAGGCTGTAAACAAGGCCTCCATGCCTTTCCAGCCTGTTCAGGGACACGTGAAAAATCTACATGCCCGTGAACATGTGCACAAAAGATATATAGATGTGCTTTAGTTTTCAGTAGGATCCTGAGTCCATTTTCTCTGTTTCATGGAGAAATGTCCTGTTTGGAGATTTGTGCAAAGGGGCATGTACTATGCTAAAGTTGCTACACTTTGGTAATGGTCACTTAGCCAGTTAGGAATTCACATAACTAACCCATCAGTTGTCCGTTTGTCAGATATATCATAAAGGGGATTCCTTTCATGTTGGATTATATGGTTGCCAGGGTCCCTTCCAATTATGAACTTTGGTGATTTCTGGACTGTACAATAGTTTAGCTGATACCTTTCCATTATAGGAATAACACGAAAGACTTTGTATAGTTCTTTGCTAAAATTATATCCATAGCATCCTTTTGATCTACCAGTTTATTAACTGTCAAATTCAAATAAATTCAACAAACATTTATTATCCCTACCCCCCAAAGGAAGTTAACATGGCACGACCATTCTCAGTGCAACAAGGCTGGCTTTGTGTAATCACTGCTTCCTTTTCTATATGTTTGCTAACCATCCCTTTAATTAATTCTCAAATTTTCCCACAAATGAGTACTTGCAATGGAGAAATTGATGTCCTCATTTGAACCATACTCCTAATGGAACACTAACTCATGGGGCCCTGAGAAAATACAATGGAATGGGGAAATGACCTGGCAGCATTCTGTTTTTCTAATCATCTTCCTGTGGACTTAATAGAAGACATGGCTGCATCAGAAGCTAGATATATAGGAGGTGCTCAGTAACTGCTTTGCTGATTGATGGATACTTTTATTGTTATGAAGAAAAAAGGCTCTCAGGGATCCTTCAGGAGACAGGTAGTGTGAAACATGGTGCAGTGTAAGGAAAGAAGGAAGAAAAAAAACACATATTATGTGCCTGCTGTGTGCCAGGAATTGTGCTGGACAGTTTGTAAATATCTTACCAACCCTAGGAGATATATGCTATTATTATCCCTATTTTACAGTTGAGGAAACTGAGGCAGATAGCAGCTAAGTGACTTTCACAGGGTCACGTAGCTAGTAAGTGTTGGAGGTCATATTTGAACTCAGGTCCTCCTGACTCCAGGACTGGTACTCTAACCACTGCTTTGATTAGCTATCTCTAAGTAGAAAGAACACTGAGCCACACTTTGTAAGTTATGTGACTTTGGACAAGTACGTATGACCTTCATTTTCTTCATCTGTAAACTGAGGGAGTTGGAGTATGGGTTCTGTAAGGTTCCTTTGAGCTCTAATACACTGTGATTATTTCTTTCAGGAAATTCTACACACTTTGTTTTCTGACCCATGTTTTTGGAATTTTGTTTTTCAGTATTCAGCTTTTACCTGTAGCTTTTCAGTCAGGTGTTATTAGTGCTATATCAGGGGTCATGTTGGAGTTAATAGTGCAACTTTCAGCATGCTTCCAGCCTTGCAAACTGCAGCCCTGCTTCAGATCTTGAATTGTAAAGATAGAGAAACCCAAGACTGTCTCAGTTCAAATTGCAGCCACACCCATGTATGTGTGTGTGTGTGTGTGTATACGCATGCATGCACATGTGTGGGCTGTTCTGTCCCTGGGTTCACTTTCAGTTTGATGACAACTGGAAATGTAGTTTATAATAGAATTTTTTTCTCTTAGATGAACTTGTTTTTCTCCCAATGGACTGGCAAAGAACATGGACTGTTAAAGCTTGAAGCAACTTTTTTTTTTACATTTAGTTTTTATTTTATTTTCTAAATTACATATAAACAAACATATTTAACATTCATTTTAAAAAATTTAGAATTCCAAATTCTCTCTCTCTCCTCACTCCCATTCTTGAGAAGGCCCCACTTTCATATAGATTATACATATTTATTATACAATGTTTAGCCATGTTACAAAAGAAAACACAGACCAAAAAACAAAAACAAATCCCAAACATGCTTTAAAAAAAGTATGGTTCAATTGGCATTCAGACTCCATCAATTCTTTCTCTGGAAATAGATAGCATTTTTCATCATGAGACTTTTGGACTTTTTTTGGATCATTGTGTTGCCGAGAATAACTACGTCATTCACAGTTATACATTGTATAATATTGCCATTGCTGTGTGGCATGTTCTCCTGGTTCTGCTCATTTCACTTTGCACCAATTCAAGTAAGTCTTCCTAGGTTTTTCTGAAAGCATTCTGCTTTCCATTTCTTATAGAACACTACATTTCCATCACAATTACATACCACAACTTGCCCAGCCATTCCCCAATTGATGGGCATCCCCTTGATTTCCTTGAAGTGACTTTTAAAAAGCATTAGTTCAGCCATTTCATTTTAGATATGTTGGGAAGATGGTGGTGTTAGAGGATCTTTTTGATCCTTTCACAAGATTTTAGAATTATATGATCCCTTGGAAATCCTGTGTTCTTACCTCTTAACTTTATATATGAGGAAATTAAATCCCAGAGAAAGAGGATGATCTATAGAATACAAACTGTTTGAGGATAAGAATAGTTTATTATTTTTTCTTTGTGTCCTCAGCACTTAGTATGGGCTTAATGACTATTTACTGATTGACTGCCTGACTTGCCTGAGTGTCACAGTTGGAACTCAAATCCAGGTCTTCTGTTTAATAATAAAATGTGTTTTCTTCTAAACCAGATGTATCAAACACAATGCCCATTGGTTGAATTGCTGGTGGCAATACTCCCAAGTGACCCCAACCAGATTAAAATGCAATTGGGAAACATTAAGCAAAATGAATAAAAATACTCTTGTTGTTGTTGTTCAGTCATTTCTGACTCTGTGACCCCATTTGGAGTTTTCTTGGCTGAGATACTGGAGTGGTTTGCCATTTCCTTCTCCAACTCATTTTACAGATGAGGAAATTGGGGCAAACAAGGTTTGTACCCATATTCATACAGGTAGGGAGTATCTGAGGCCAGATTTGAATTCAAGAAGATGTATATTCCTGACTTTTGACTCTATGCCACTCAGCTGCCCTATAAAATACTATAGAATATAGATAATACTAATATGTGATTTTCTAAGCCAACCTTCTGTTCTTAAGGAGCTTTATGTATGGTTTAGTGGCCCCCATTGCTATTTGAGTTTGACATCACTGCTCTATGTGTTTTAGTGGTTTCTCTCTCTATTTATTTGGTTTCTCTCTCTATTTATTTTGCCCCTTTTTTGAGGGCAATTGGGGTTAAGTGACTTGCCCAAGGTCACATGGTTCTAGTGGTTTTAACTAAGAAAAACCAGTCACCAAGTCAGCACCTTTAACATTTGTGTCTGGGACAAAGGTGTCCATAGACCCCTACAACTCCTGTTGATCCCCCAGCACACATGGGTTGTGGGTATTTCTAAGCTTTGTGTTTTAGATTCTCCTGTAATAGAACTTTCCAGTGCTATATGTGATAACTAAATAGATTATTGGACTTGGTCTAATTGGTAGAGTTAGTTTGTGTCTTACCATTATGGATTTAATTTTCCATGGCTTTGCCTTTTGTTTTCAAACAATTGTACCTTAGGACCACCAGACCCTTCTATCTGTCCTGCAGCTGCACTCTCCTATATGTGTGTTTCCCCCCCCCCCCCAATTAGATTGTGAACTCACTGAGAGCAGGGGCAATCTTGATTTTTTTGTTTGTATTTCCAGCATTTATCAGTGCCTGGAAAATAGTAAGTGCTAAATACTTGGTTTTCTATGCCATCTGGAGGAGTGCATGAGCCAGGAGAACCAAAACAAAGACAGCTGGCCAGGCACAATTTTGCCAAAGCTCTTTGAAACCCCAAAGAACCACCTCCCTTCCAGGCCAGACTGTCAGACTTAGCAGCCATTGTGGTGGGGGTGCCTTCAGGCAAAAGAAATGGCTTCCTTCTTCACAGTGCATGACTTTCCTTCCACTTATGGACTTTGTGCATCTATTTTGATGTAGGGGTATGATCATGACTCACATGTCCTCTGGAAGATTTTGATACAACTGGCTCTCTCATTAGGTTTAGTTCCAAATTCAACTGAAGTAATAAGGGAAAAGAAAGAAATAAATCTCCTTCCTCCTCCTTATGGACACCAACTTCTCTCTTCCTTAATTGTATCCCATGCATTCAGTCATGCAGAAAGCACAGGCTGTTGGTCATCTATTTTTTTTTAATATAGAAAGATTTAAAGAATGATGGCTAAGTGCCTCCAATTGCCTACATGGGATTGAGTAGGCTGTGTAATAAACTAGCTCAGCACCACGCCAAACTCCTACCCCTCAGTTTGATATGTAATTCATTCCCTTATTAATTTTTAATCCAGGTTCTAAGGCAATTTTAGGGTATGTTATAATACTTTTTATAAATTCATAGAAATGAACAACCTTCCTCCTCAGTTGATCAGTTAGCTCTGAGACCCAAACCCAGATTATAATGTAAACAAGGGAAACCTTTTCCCATAAGCTTTCACTCCTCTTTTTCAAACTATCCCCTAACCTCACAGGCTTAAATATACATTGGCATACTTTCAACTCACACTGAATGCATTTTTCATATTTATGTATATAAACTTTAACAGTATAACAACTAAACATAAAGACATATTTAAATATTTCAACAATGTATCACAATGAAAGAGATCATTACCAGAATTATTCTTACCCATCAAGACTGCTTCTGACTTCTTCCCAATTCTGGAAGCGCAGTTCTACCATTCAGTTCTCTTTAGATGAAGGCAAAAAATCTCCCAGGAATGTTTTTTATTATACTTTATATCATTAGATATAAGCTAAATTCTCATGGGAAATATTTTTTTTCAGTTTTTCTCAAAGATGACAATTAACTTCCTCAGTGTCGCAGGAAAGATGCTCTCTCAGTCCTTTCTCCATGAACTTCATACAGTGTCCAGCCATGATATTTGAGTCCTCCACATGAAACTTAAGCTGCCTCTCTCCCTAAGAGCTCTCTTAAAGATACAGTAAAAATATCTATTATCTCTGTGGGAAGGACTAGTGAAGTTGAAGTTGTATTTAATAAGAGATTAATTAGCATAGAAATGAAAGCAAATCATTTACTTTAATTGACAACCCAGAAGGGACGAAACCACCATCCCTTTAACTCCATGATTTTCACTGGAACAGAGAAAAGCATAAAGGGAATGATTGACTGGCAAAGGAGGAAAAATAGCATTTCTCCTGGAGAGATAAAGGAAAGAAAAGAAAGGTGTTGTAATGGAGCTGGTGCTTTTCACTAACTCCAGAGGCTGCTGGTCACTGCCTTGGCTCTTCTTGCTTGGAACTTGGTCACTGGCTTCCTCCACTTGGCTTTTGATCATCAGCAACTTGGTTCAGTCTCATCCTTGACTCCTCCCTAGTGATACACCCTGCCAAGGAGAGAGGGGTCTCAGCAAAAATGGATGCCTGACTCTCCACTTTCTATCTGTTGTCATAGGCTTCTCGGTTGCCTTCTTGGCTTTCCTCTGAAGGTCTAGTCAAGGTCAAAATCAATGAAACTTTAGAAACTCTGGGTGAAATCTGCCTCCTCATAGGCTGACATTTTTGGCCCACCAAGTTTTCATGGTGACATCTCTAAAAGAAGAATCTCTGAGATGAAGGTTCCCATATAAGACAACTCACACTTTGTGTGCTGTGTGTGTAGTAAAAAACTAAGGACATCAAGGTGTTTTTATTATGAATCACATGCACTTTGACAAGAAGACATTTGCCTATAGCTTGTTTCCAAAGCACAATTTGAGAGATCTGCTACAACTATGCCAAGGGGTTCCACCTCTTTGGGGGATCTTCTGTGACTAGGGTGGTTTCCACTCTAGGAGCTAGCTTTGGTTGTTTTTCCCCTGAGAGGTGAATAAGAAAGAACATTTATGTTGTCAGCAGAAGAACCTCATGCAGATGTTTCTGCTTAGGAACACCTGGCAACTTACAAAACTCACATGTGATCCGGGGGCTGACTGAGGAACACACACAGCCTGGATAGCACATCCTGCTTCTCTTTGCTTATGTGTGCCTTATAACTCCCTATCTTGTTTCTTCTATGTAATCCATTGCCTAGACCTTAAATCATGAGAGTAGGGCCATTACCTTCTTCTGTTTGTGTGTTGTATATCCCCTGCAGCCCCTAGTAGAGTGTCAGCAACAGAATATTTGCTCATTGAATATCTGGTGGAAAAGTGGATTGGGTGCTGGATCTGAAGGCATAAAGACAGAACTTCAAGTCCTGCCTTAGACATTTAATATGACTCTAGTCAAGTCCCTTAACCTCATTTTTCTTGTCTGTGAAATGGGAAACTAATATCTGTTGTACTTGTTTCACAAAGTTGTCTTGAGGAATGTCAAGTGCTTTGCAAACTTTAAATTAAGCATTTAATTTTTTGGTCCAGACCAGTGACTTAATTGATGTAAGGAGCCTAGATATGTGGAAACTCCCTCTGCCAATGCAGATGGGTCCACGTTGACTTCACCTTTGCACAGGCTGTCTGCCGTGCTTGGAATACTCTTTTGTCACCCCTGCCACTTTGAATTCCTTGAAGCCCAACTCAAATGCCTCCTCTTATATAAGCCCTTTCTTGATTTCCCCTCAGTTGCTAGTGCTCCCCTCCCTATTACTTTATAGAGGATGTTCCAAAATTTTTAGCTCAATTAAAATGTATTAAACTTATCAAT
The DNA here is from genome assembly GCF_028583685.1 of Petaurus breviceps papuanus. Taxonomy (NCBI): domain Eukaryota; kingdom Metazoa; phylum Chordata; class Mammalia; order Diprotodontia; family Petauridae; genus Petaurus; species Petaurus breviceps. Next base: position 15,087,332 of record NW_027185876.1, read on the forward strand.
TATCAAAGCTTAAAGCTTCAGGGTGGCTAGGTGGCTAGCCTAGTAAAGCGCCAGCCCCGGAGTCAGGAGGACCTGAGTTCGGTTCCAGCCTCAGACACTTACACACTTACACACACACACACACACACACACACACACAAAACTAGCCGTGTAACCTTGGGCAAGTTACTTAACCCCAATTACCCTCCAAAAGGCAAAAAATAAATATGCTAACATTTTATGGGGCAGCCAGGTGGTGCAGTGAGTAAGAGCGCCGGTCCTGGCATTGGGAGACCCAGGATCTGTTCTGGCCTCAGATACTCGGCACCCACACAAAAATAATAACTGGCCATGTAACCTTGAGCAAGTTACTTAACCCCAATTGCTTAAAAAAAAGAAAAGCTTAAAGCTGCACCGAGACTTTTGGGACACCCTGTATTTACTTTGCGTACATTTTTGCATTTACTTATATATGTAGGTGTTGTTTTCTTCAATAAAATATAAGCTTAAGGGAGAGGACTATTTTGTTTTTATCCCTAGTGCTTACTATAGTGTCTGACACATAGTAAATGCTTAATAAATGTTTATTGAATGAATGAATGAGAAAGAGTGGGAGATGTTGTTAGAAAGGTAGGTTGTAATCAGATTGTGGGGGAGTGACAGACTAAGGGGAGACTGGTGGCAGAGAGGTGAGACAGCTAGAGGACAAGTAGGTAAGAGGACTGAATTTAGAGTCAGGAAGACCTAAATTCAAATGGGCTCAGATACTAGCTGTCTTACCCATGACAAGTCATTTAACCTTTCTCAGCCTTAGTTCCCTCATCTGTAAAATGGGTATATTAATAGCATCTTCCTCCCATAATTGTTATAAGGATCCATTGGGATAATGTATACACAATGCTTTGCAAACCTTAAATAAATGTGAGTTGTTATTGTTATCATCAGATGAAGCAAGGGCATCACCATCCAGACACAAAGTAATAAAGGCTTTGATTGGGGAAGTGGAATTGAATCTAAGGGACAAATGTAAGAGTGATTGTGGACATTGAATTCTAGATATTGAAAGAATTTTTAAGAAGTCATAGCCTGCAAACAAGAGGTTTCCCATTGCACTTGGGACAAAGTCTCAACTTTTTAGCCTGCATTTCTGGAACCTCTGTATTTGGACTCTGTCCTACCTGGTCATCCATTTTTGGCTTCTATTTCTTACTCCATTTTGCTCTATCTCCTCGTCCTTCTCACATCAAGAGTTTGGCTCAAGCTGTTCCTTCCCCATCCCTGCCATTTCTTCCCTTTTTATCTTTATCTCCCCAAATTTTACCACATGATCCAACTCCAGGTCCCATCTCTTTCATAAAATCTTCCCGGTTTTAGCCCCTACTGATATCTTCCTTCTGTGAACTCCCATAGGCCATACCATCTCACTCATTTTGGCTCTGACTATGTGCATTATTAATGAACTGTTTTTATGAGCAGATGTCCTGTTTGCCCAAATTTAAACTCTTTGCACCTTACTCATAGATCCAGTGATAACTGGCCTCCTGACTGTTCGATGAGTAAAACACTCTACTGCTCCATTCTTCAGGCATTTTCCCTGGCTGTCCCCCATGCCTGGAACACCCCCCCCCAACTCCAACTATTAACCTTCTAGCTTCCTTTAAGTTCCAACTAAAATGCCACCTTCTATAGGAAGTCTTCCCCAGTCTCTCTGAATTCCAATGCTTTCCTTCTGTTAATTGTTTCTTATTTATTCTAGACATAGCTTGCTTTGTCATATTTGTTTGCATGTTGTCTCTCTTATTGGATTGTAAGCTCCTCTGGAGGACTTGAGGGCAGGGACTATCTTTAGCCTCTTCTTGTATCCCCAGAGCTTACCACTGTACCTAGCACATAGTAGGTGCTTCATAGATGATTACTGATTGATCTTCAAAGGCAGAGATTTGATCCTACCTCCTTTGTACACTGTTAGGCACACAATAGGTTTTTAAATTATTCTTGAATTGAATCAACTATACTTGTCTGGCACCATTCCTATCTGGACTTGCCAGAGTGAATTTTGACTTGTTCACTTGGGAAACTATCAGATTTGATCTCTTTCTGATTTTAATATTTTCTCCCAAAGGTCTTTTTAGTCTTGTTCTCTTTTGCAGACTTTCTCATTCCTGTATCACAGCATTTCCCACTCTCATCTCACAATGTGCCCTGTGCTGAAATCATTTTTCTGCAGTTTATGGGTTTCTGCTCTGAACCATTTTTTGTTCTGCTCATTATAAAAATGGATGCTTTGGTCATGCAACAATGTAGCTCTCTTACCAAGCTATCTAGATGATTAGGGATCTAGGAGTTCCAGACCATCCCTTCCCCTACCCTGCAAAGATGTGAGGACCCCTAAATGAATCTCATCTGGTTGAGAAGTGGTTTTATGTTTGGGCATTGTAAATAATAATGGTGAGCCCATGATTTTTCCTGGGCTTTTGTATCCAGATGCCAAAGGGAACACCTTGTTTTTAACGGCTGCTATTCAGGGCACAGACATCCCTAAACCTTAGTAACAGTGGAGGCAGCCAAAGAAAGCTGCATTTAGAAACTGGGCCTCTCTTAGGCATTTTGCCAAGGAGTATTTTCAGGGATGTGCCTGAATTTTGAATAAGAATTAGAGAGTAAAATGTCAGGATACAGCTTTGGCAATGGGCAGAAAATATCACCTACTATTTAATATCTGAATCTTGTAAGTCTTCACAGTTAGGCTAGAGATGGTAAGAATTCAGGCTTTTGGTCGAGGCTTTCCATACTTTTGGTCATGCTGAACTCTGTATTCATCTCCCCTTTTGCTGGGACATGTTATAGCCATACTTTAATGGTCCTATGAGCTTATCAGATTCATTCAATTCAGCTAGTGTTGATTACATGTTGACTGTGTGCCAGTTACTGTTCTATGTACTAGGGATGTGAAGATAACCTTAAGAAGTTTACAAAGTACTCATCAGTGTGGGTTTCTCCTCCAACAGCAACGATTGCAACCCATTTATATCTACCTATCCTCTGTGACTTTGACCAGTTTCTCCCCATAAATTTTTCATACAAATTCAACCCAATGGGCTGGGGGCCTTTCTCTAGATCTCTTGACATTAAGTGACTATTGATGGGCCAAGCAGGCTGTCCATTGCTTGGTCCTTATTCATCCTCCAAGACTGGTTCATTGTTATTATTGCTCTGAAATGTCTAAAATGACAAATTCCCCTCTGTAATTCCTGTTTGTTGGACCTTGTATATATACCGTATGTATACAGTATATACATACATACATACATATGTCTGTATATGTACAGTATATATACTGCTCACTTCCATCATTAATCTCTTTATTGTTATCTGGATAATCCTTAACTTCAAGTTTTTAGAGACTATAGTGTTCCATTGTTTCAAAACTCATAGAAAATTTCTAGAAGATTATTGGCCTTAAGAAGATGGACCTTTATGGTACAGAGAAACATGAGGTCATTAGAAGAACTGTTTAATGTACCAAAAGCAGTCTAGTCCATTATCCTCCTTTAGGTCAATTCTGGGCCAGGTAATTTTCAATTTGCACCCATCTATCAGTCAGTCAGCCAATCACTAAACATTTATTAAGCACCTACAATATACAAAGCATTGTGCCAGGGACACACACAAAAAAAGGGAAAAAAGACAGTCCCTGCCCTCAACAAGGTCACAATCTGATGAAGAAGACAACAAGAAAACAAATTTGTATTAATAATATAGATAGAAAATAGTTAAGAAAAGAAAGATGCTAGAATTAAGAGGGGCTGGGAGAGGCTTTCTGTAGAAGAGGAGATAGAGTCAGATTTTAGTTGAGACTTAAAAAGGAAGCCAAGAAAATCGGTAGGTGGAGATGTGGAATAAGTACAATCCAAGCACAATGGACTCTCAGAAAAAATGCCTGAAACTAAGAGTTGGAGCATCTTGTTTTTGAAACAGCAAAGAGCCGCTGGATTGAAGAATAAATGGGTAAGAAGACTGTCTATCCAAGACACTTTGACTGATCAATGCACTCTATGGGATTACAGTATAGAAACTAAGTATTCTTCAGCCATTTGGTTCTTGATCCCTTGCCTATGGCTTCTATTCTCCTAATTTGACTAAATCCATTTTCTCCAAGATCAATGGTGATCTTTTATTACTCAACCTAATGACTTTTTCCAGTCCTCCTCCTCCTTTACCTCTCAGCAGTATTGACACCACTTAACACTTCATCAGCTTCTGAATATTCTCTTTCCTAATTATTTTTGAATATTCCTCCATTGTGGTTTTCTTCCTATCTGATTTACTGATCTTTCTCAGTCTTCTTTGCAGGATTATTAAAATATAATAATGACATAACATATTTAGAAGTAGAAGAGATTGTACAGTCCATTGAGTCCCTCCAGCACCTTCACTTTACCACTTCACAGATGAAGAAACTGAGGTACAAGATGTTGTACCTCATGTACCTGTGAACAAGAAGTTCTTAGAAGTTGTCGGTGGCCACACAACTAGGAAGCATCTGAAGTGAGATTTGAACTCAAGATTCCAAGTCCAGTACTCTGTCTACTACCTAGCTGCTTTCTAGACTCCAAGTCCAGCACTCTACTACCTCATTGCTTTTAATCATTAGATTTCTAGACCCACTAGAATGTAAATACCTGAAAATACAGGGACTGTTTAACTTTTTTTTCTTTGTATTCTTGCTGCTTAGCACAGCCTGGAACACAATAAATGCTTAAGAAATAATTGTTGTTTGACTGGTCAGCATCCACATTCTACCCCCTATCTGAGAAAAGGAGAGATATCCCAGGACAGAATCATAGGTCTGCCCTATGACTCTGTCCTGGGATATCTCTCCTTCTGTCTCTGTACTCTCAGTGATCTCATCAGATACTATGGGTTTCATTATCATCTCTATAGATGCCTCCAAATGTATGCTTTGTAGCCTTCATCTATTCTCTGGGCTCTAATCCTACGTCTTCAATGGCTGGTTCTCCACCTTTATGTCCCATAAACAACTCAAACTCAAAAACAAACTCTTTATCTTCTCCCTTCAAATTCACCCCTTCTTCTAACTTCTAACAGTCTTATTTCTGTTGAGGGCACAGTCATTCTTCCATAGATTGACTGTAAGCTCCTATATTTAGAGCTGAAAAGGATGTTGGAGGTCATCTTATTCAATCCCCTCCCTTTAGAGATGAGGAAACTAAACGACTCAATCAGTTTCACAGCTGGTACTAGAGACAAGAGTTGAATAGGCAGATGTTTCCAACTCCAAGTCCAATATTTTATCTTCTATGTCACACTGTCCTTCTCTAGTCACCCAGATTTGCAACCTAAGAGTCATCCTCAACACTTCGCTCTTATTCATTACCTCCCCTGCCCCCACATATCCAATCAATTGTCAAGGGTTATTGATTCTAGCTCCCCATCATCTCTCTCATCCATTCCTCTCGCTCTACTCGTCACAATTGCACTAGTTTAAGCCCTCATTGTCTCCTGCCTGGACTATTGCAATAGCCTCTTAATTGGTTTCCTTGTATCCAGTTTCACTTCTCTTCAAATCATCCTCTGTAAAATTGCAAAAAGTGGTATCCCAAAAGCTCATATTATGCTGCCCAAAAAACTTCAGTAGCTAACTTGTCTCTAGGATGAAATACACACTCCTATGTTTGTCATTTAAAATCCATCACAATCTGGCTCCATCCTAATTTCTGGGTTCATTACACTGTCATTCATCTGATATTTCAGCCAAATGAGTATATATATATGCTGTTCTTTGTGGATGACATTCGATCTCCCTTCCCTCTGACTTTATTTACATGGGCTGTCCACTATGCTTGGGATGTGCACCCTCTTTGACCTTGCATTTTGCAACCCCTAGCTCCCTTCATGGCTCAACTCAAGTCCCATTTCTTTGAAGGGATCTTTACTTATTGTACTTCTCAGCATCCCTGGAAATCACTTATTTATCCTTTATATTTCTTTACCCATGAGTATGGTCTTTCCCCCTGTAGCATGTAAATTCCTTGAAGTCATGGATTATTTCACTTTTTGGCATATCAGTGGCTGGCACATAAGAGAAATTAATAGCTACTTGTTAATTGATTGAACAGTCAGTTATTATAGGCATCCCAGAATTAAACCTCAGGAAAATGTCTCAGTGTTCATGTTGAATAATTTTAGCTTGGTGTACAAAGCATAAGAAAACAGTTTTTCTAAGTTATTATGATTAAGAGCATTCCATTGTTATTTATATACTAATATTACTCTTCACAGATCATAAGGAACTTGTTTTATTTAAACAGTGTATCTGTTAGGCAGTAACATTTTTTCAGTAGTATATGTTAGAAAGAGAAATTTTCTCTTCTTGTCTCTCTGTCTCTATCTTAAAATCTTTTTAGTATCTGGAAGAATTTTTAGTGTTCCCTAACTGAATAATAATGTAATCATAAAAATTATATTAACTATCCAGTCCCAGGAGTCAGACCAACACTTTCTATGAAGAATGGTTCTACCTATTTCCAATTATATAAATTTCCAATTCAGTGAAGATAATACATCTCATTTTGACTGAATCTTTTTTTTCCACTCTTATAGATGAAACTTCTTTCTAGTGAGCTCTTGATGTATATCCGTAAATAAATTCAAAAGGGGAGGACCGAGATGGAAAATAATGTTTTTTTTTTTACAGATTATATGTAGCATTCTGTGGCAAACCTGAAAATGAACCTCTTGTTAAGGCTAAAACCATCATGCTTTGCTTACTGAACCACAACACTCTTCTTTTTTATACAACCTGCTGAAGATGAAAAGGAGACCTTTGAAATCCACTTGTTTAATTTCTGTTGCAAGTCAGAAACACTCAGAATTTATGGAGACAATACATCTCCTCAGGGTGGTGTTTTGTATCAATGACAGAGATGGGAGCAAGGAAGAGTTAAGTAGGAGGATAAGAGTACGGAAACCAACAAGTATGTTGTTTGTCTCCTGATTGACTTTTTGAGTTAAATCTGTATTTTTTTCTAACATTACAAACCTTTCTATTTGAAATAAAGAAAATATTCCAGGGCTATTTTTAAAAAAGTATGTTATGGCTCCTGTGTTGAAAGGAATTATTGAGGTGACTATGAAGTCTCAACTTTAAAGCCAAAAATAGTGTCTTTGTTATGTTTATTAGCACATCTAGTCATTGCTTCCCACAAATTAAAAAGTCGGAGAATCCAAAGAAGAATTGAGAAGTAAGAAAAAGTAGGAATGTTATAATTGATGATGAGTGATTAAATTTCTCTTGTAAACAAGGCAATGCCAAGAGGTTCCACCTTTAAGTTACTGCTTTGTTTTTGTGGTGGGCCTGCATCCTCGTAGTTGGCTGGAGGGATAAGCAGTGGACTTAAATAGAGAATCCTCCTCCCACCCAGTTCTGAAGAAACATATTGCTAATAAATTCCCAGGGGTCCAGTTCAGTACTTATATTCTTTTTTTTTCAGTACTTATATTCTTTGCCCTGAGACCAGGGCTCAACAAATTGTACTTTAATTTTTTATCACAATAAATTTGGATTCAGATATCCAATTTTGAATGACATAGCATTTAAATTAATAAAACAAAAGGTTTTTGACCAGCAAAAAGTCAGAGATAGTAACATAATAATTCTAGAAGACTTTAATGTTTCTTTCTCAGAGCACGTAAAATCTAATAGAAAGTTATATAAAAAGGAAAAAACTCAAAAACTCTTGGGAAATTTAGAACTGAAATATATACATATATATGTCATCTGAATGGGAACATTAAAGAATATGTATACACATATATGTTTCTCAGCACCATAATGCACCTTTCTAAAAATAGTCCTTGTGCTGTGGCTCAGAAAAATAATAAATATAGAAAAGCAGAGATACTAAGGACATTTTACTAGGTAAATATAACAAAAACAGTTATGAACATAAGCAAAACCAACAAAAACACAGATTGAAAGGAGATTTAGTTATGACATTCCTAACAACTAGTCGGTCAAGAAACAAATAATAGAAACAATTGATTACTATGTAAAAATAATAATGGTGACATAACATATCAAATTTCTGATATATAGCTAACACAGTCAACAAAGAAAAACATATGCATAGGAATTTTTTTTAAATAGAAAAAGAGAATTAATGAACTGAACATTGCAATTTAGAAAATTAGGAAGCTGACAATCTTGTGAAGATTAAATGAGGTAAAGATCAAATAGGTATTCACTTCCTCCCTTGTTCCCTCTTCACAATCAAACAAACCCAAAATAAGCACAAAAGAGAAAAGCTTAAAAAATAGAGAAATAACAAAGTAGAAAACAAAAGAATACAGGTAGGATTCATTAACAAAATTGAAAAGTAGTTCAGTTAAGAGACTAATAAAATTGATAAACTTTTAGCCACATTTTTCAAAAGAGGAAGAAAAATAAAATTAATAAAATATGAATACCAAATAGACATCTTAATCCATTTTCTCTTTTTATTTAATAGTATTTTATTTTTTCCAATTACATGGAAAGACAATTTTCAACATTCTTTTTTTGAAAAAAAATTTATCCAAGTTTTTCTCCCTCTCTCTTTTCATTCCCCCCATCCCCAGGATGGCAAGCAATCTGATGTTTGGTTATATATGTGCAATTATGTAAAACATATTTCCACTTAATCCATTTTTGAAAAGGAAATTTAACTTGTGATAAAGGATCTACACAATAAAAAAAATTTAGGCCCAGATTATTTAAAAGAGATTGTAATTAACCTTTAAAAGAACAATACCTCTGTGGCATACATTTTTACAAATGTTGAAGAAGAAAACATACTTTCACACTGTTCTTAAGAGAAAAATATAATTCTGATATCCAACCCCAGGAAGGATAAAGCAAAGGAAGAAAACATACTTTCACACTGTTCTTAAGAGAAAAATATAATTCTGATATCCAACCCCAGGAAGGATAAAGCAAAGAAAGAAAACTATAGAGCAATATAATGAATGAATATCTATTACAATTTTAGGAATAAAAGCTTGGCAAGAAAGCAGCTGTTGCTAAATAGTGGCTAATGATTATCAGTAGGGTCAGAATCCGAGAGGAAGCTCCTCAAAGAAAAGGTAAAGGGGAATTTGTTAAAAAAAAAAAGACTGCTTTCTAAGTGAACCACAGCCCTGGAGAGGAAGAGGATCATTTTATTGGTGACCGACCTTCTCCCATTTCAGGGCTAAAAGAGTAGAGGTACCCAACCCTTGGATAGAAGTCTTGCTTTGGTGTTCAGTTGGCTGTAACTCTTCTCCTTTGGTTTCTCTCCTTGGGTATCGTATTTCCTGTAAATAAATTGAAACCTGGGATCTGAGAGGCAGCCATGAAGCCTTAAAGCTTTTGCTTGTTTCAGTCCAGGCCTCCTAATCCAACTGCTATCTTCTTGTCAAATGCAGCAGGACCAGCGTTTGGAAGTTGAGACCGATTGGATGCACATTTCATGGGGGAGATTGCTGGATGCACACCCAGACCAGATTGAGATTGAAAGCTAGCTCTCCTGGCCACAGCCCAAACCACCCTTTTCTAATGAGAGGCCTGCTTCCCCTCTCTTCCCCCCACCCCAACCTCATCCAAACTTGCCAAACCATCCCTGCAAAATCAAGAGTCCTGAACCTTTGACCCTCTGGCCCCTTGAGCAGCCTCTTCCTGCCCATGCTCTCTCCCTAGCTTCTTCTTCATGCAATGATGGAAAGCCCTGGACTCCTCCTTCCTCTGTCCAAACTGACCTAGATGCCAGATGCCAGAATTATTTTCCGGTTGACAGATTCCTGGGTGCCTCTTTTTCTAAATACTATGAATCTCCCTTTACCTAATGAGATTCAGCCAGCTGTACGATGAAAGAGGCCCAACCTTACCCTTTCCTCTGTCTAGAACAGTGACTAGGAGTACCCCCCTCCAAAAGAAGCCATTTTCAGTAAGGTAAAGAGTGGTAGGGAAGACTGATTAAGGCTGTGGTTTTGCCAGAAGAGGGTTTGATCTGGTCTCCCCAGATGCAGGGGGAGGGGGGGAGGCAGAATGTAGGGGGAAAAGCAGTGGATGGGGAGTCAGGGGACCTGGGTTCGAATGCCTGGACATCCTACCTGTGTGAAACTGGGGAAGTTACTCAACCTTTTTGGGCCTTTGGGCCTGTAAAATGAGGGAGTTCCACCAAATCACCTCAAAGATCCTATGATCCTAAGAGCCTGAAAAGCCATAGCAACTCAGGGGAAGCTGTGCTTCATAATAATTCAGATTAGTAAAATGCCATGAGTTAAGGTTGGTTTTCTGGATATGAATCATGTGCCCTGCCATTTCAATTCAATTCAAAAAATACTCATTAAATGCGTACTATGTTTCAGGCCCTGTGCTAAGTGCTCCCACAGGAAGAAGCACGTTCCGCCCTCCTCCCTCAGAATGTGGGCATCCTGTGTCAAGATCCTGTCTGTCCCATGTTCCTTCTGGCTCTCTTAGAATGTCTTCTTTCACAGAAACCTCCATCTGCATCCCCAGTAATTGTTGTGATATAGCACATTCATTGTATTTTCAATTAAATTATTCTACACATTAAGTACCTGTTATATGTAAGGCAGTCTTCCTCCTGGGCCAAGCTGTCTATTATTATATCAGGTAAAGGGGGAAGGTGAAGTAGAAATACACAGAAAGTCATTCCTCTGCACATTTGGTGTTTTTGGAGGGTTTTTCGTGAGGGTTTTTGCCATGCTTGGATGTCGATTACAGTTCAGGTCTCCAGGAGGAGCTGTAATTGGAGAATGTTTTGAAGGAGGGTTTGAGAGAGGCCATGGAAAAAGGCATGGAGAATATTACATTTACTGAAGCCAAGGTAAAATTTGTGGGGATTTAGTAAAAGCCAGGCAGTAAAATATACTCTGGCAAGTGAGATAGAAACAGCAAAGCCTTACAAGGACGTTCTCTGAAAAACAAGGTATATGAGGAAGCTAATTACAAAAGAAAGAGCAGCCTTACTTCTATTCCAGTTAAATTATTCTCCCACCCCTTTCTATGACCAGCCAGTTTGTCTCATAATCAGATTGGATGAGACTTTTTGTTTGTGTTCACGGTATTGCACCATCATGTTTTTGTTATGCATGTGATCTGGCATTAAGTTAAAGTGAGTTTCTTTATAACATGGAGGTAAGTTATGGACTGTACAGTGTTGTTGAAGGAACACTGAACAGGAATTCATTGTATCTATGATCTAATTCTGATTATATGACTGAGTAACGATGTGATCTTGGCCATGTCATATCACCTGTTTGGGCCCTGATTTCTTCATCTGAAAAATGAGGGCATTGAATGAGATGCCCCATCTCAAACTTTCTTTTCTGTCTTATTATCAGTAATTCATAAACTTTGAACAGTTTTTCGAAGGGTGAGAATAAATCCATCTTGATCCAACTATATTCTTTTGCTTTGTTCCCTTGGATATTTGTGGCACAATTTGTTGGCATGTTATAGAAGACAGAGTCCTAGAATTGAAGTCCTGAAGACTTCTACTAGCTGTGTGACCCTGAACCAGTCCTTCTCCTCAGTTTCCTTATCTGTAAAATAGGGCTAATAAAAGTACCAACTTGGTAAAGCTGTTTCGAAGATAAATAAGATGATGTATTTAAAATCTTCTGCAGGCCTTAATTAACCAATAAATTGCTATGTGTGCCTGCCATTGTGATCATTGTTTATCGAATTTCATTCGCCAAGAGGACCAATGGCATCATGAGGGTGAAGTCATCACTTGCATGTGAATTGGATTTAAGTGAAGCAGAGTGCATAGAGTCATCAGCTTCACTCTGTCCTCCAGAATCATCAAAGTTCAGTGGCGAAACAAAAGTCAAGATGACTGGCGATGGCCCAGGATGCAGTGGGTGATTATTTGGCAGATTACTTGAGCCCACAAAGGAACCTTCACAAGTGGATAAGGAGAGGCCAAGCACATACATTATGGCCATAAGAAGATACTGTAGAAGGCAGAGACTGTCTATGAGGCATGCTTTGATTCAATGGTACCCTCTGCTGCTGTCTTCCCATTGCCTGACTTTCCATACTCTATGCTGACCTTCCCCATTGACTTTGGATTAGGTGATTCAGTGGATAGAGAGCTGGGCCTGCCTTTAGGAAGACTTGATTTCAAATTCAGCCTCAGACACTCACTAGCCAGGTGAACCTGGGTCAGTCACTTAACCTCTGCCTCAGTTTCCTTAACTGCAAAACTGGGAAAATAGCAGTAACTATCTCTTAGGGTGGTTGTGAGGATCCAATGAGATCATATCTGTAAAGTGCTTAGGACAGGACATGACACATAGTAAACACTTGTAGTGGCCACCACACTGGCACACCCAGGATGGCTGCTAGAACAGGTCCTTAGATCTGCTTTACTAGGAAAGATAGCTGTTTCAGGGGTCAATGGTCTTTTTAATTACATTCATCAGTTCAGGGGAAAAATCAGCACCCTGAACTTCAGAGTCCACCTGGATGACCCAGTGTGTCATTAATTTCCCTCTGAAGGCCTCAGTTTTTGTCTTAAAAGTGCTTTTCCAAGACTAAAGTATAGATGTGATTTTTTAAAAGCAATTGGGGTTAAGTAACTTGCTCAAGGTTACACGGCTAGGTGTTTCTGGGTGGGTGCTAAGTGTCTGAGCCCAGATTCGATCCCAGGTCATCCCGACTTTGGGGCTGGTGCTCTTACTCACTGTGCTACCTGGCTGCCCCTAGATGTGATTTCTTAAAGCTATTGTTAGTTCTAAAGTCCTCAACACAGCCCTCAAGCTAAAATCTCTCTATCTCAATGATTATAATTCATAAATTTGTATGGGTGCCATCCCTAACAGTGCACATTTACCCATTTCCTTCTCTCTCTGTCTCTGACTCTCCCTCACTCTCTTTGTCTTTCTTTCTGTCTCTCTATTTCTATGTCTCTCTCTTTCTCTTTGTCTCCCTCCATCTCTGTCTCTTTTTCTGCCATCTTGGGCTACTTCTCTTGCTCCCCATGGTACTTGGCATGTGTGTATGACTCTCAAGTCAACCAAGTCAAGAAGTCAGCGTATCTCATCTCACCTCTGGTTATCTGCACACCAATCCTGTGAGGGGCAATGTGCTATAAGGGATAGAGAACTGGCTTGTGAGTCGGAAAGAGCTTCAGCTCAGCCTCTGACACATGCCATTTGTGACCTTGTATGTGATCACTCAGCCTCTCAGCACTCCAGGCAACTCTGAGATGATCGATCTTGGAGCAGGCAGGTGCCAACCTGCTCCAGGAGAAAGAATTTCATTTCCCCTAATCTAGTCAAACCATAGTCAAGATAAAAAACAAATCCAGACTCTGTGATAGAGTTATGATAACCTTCCCCCCTTTTATGGAAGAAAACACTGAGGGCCAGAGTGTTACAATGACCTACACATGGTCATACTGCTAGTGCACAGCTTAGACAGAATTAAAACCTAGGTCTTTCCTGATTCCAAGTCAGTGATCTTTTCTACCACCTCACTTGCCCTTATATCTCCTTTATATAATAATGATAATAATAATAACAACAGGATTTATACAGCACTTCAGAATTTGTAAAATGCTTTACAAATACAATTTCATTTTATCCTCATAATAACCTCAGGAGTTAGGTGCTGTTATTATCCTTGTTTTAACAGATGAGGAGAATGAGGCAGACAGGATTCTTTTTAGTGGCTTGCCCAGGATCTCACATATACATCAGAGGCCATATTTGAACTCAGACCTTCCTGATTTCTAGTGCTTTTTTTGCTGCCCTGCCCAGCTGCTTTTAACAAATAGCATTTGTGTGGTTAAATTTTATAAAACACTTTCATCACTAGATTAAAAAGTGGCAATATTGGTAGTAAATATCTTTCCATAGCTTTGGACTCAGATTCCTCTGAAAAACAAAGTGAGAACATTAAAAAAATGATGCCTCTTTGGAGTTTTCCCTCCCATATGACGTGTGTTTTGGAGGTAGGGTGGGGTTTAGGAATAGAGAGAGGAGAGACCTTGGGATAAGTGGGCTGGCTTTCCTAAAGGTTTTGTCTATACAAGCAGTATGGTACAGCCCTGGATTGGAAGTCAGAGGCCCTGAATTTGAATGCCTACTCTGCCATTTGCCTCCTGCGTGTCCTTAGGCAAGTCACTATACCTTTCTAGACCTCAATGTCCTCATGGTGAAATAAGGCAGTTGTGTTAGATTCAATTCAAAAGCAGTTATTAAGTATCCCCTGTGTACCAGGCATGGTGTTAGGCCCTGGGAGTGAAAAACAAAAGACAAAACAATCCTTGCCTTTAAAAAGCTCCTTCTATTGAGGAGATTCAATAGATAAAGAAGTAAATACAAACCATGTGAAACCTCTCCTGCTCCCCTGCTGCTAGTACCAACCACCCACCTCACCCCCAAAGCAACAAGATCTGGCATTTATTAACATTTTAAGGTTTACTATTCACTTTGTAAATATGAGTTCACTTGGCCCTCATGATAATCCTGGGAAGGAGATGCTGGTATCATCCATGTTTTAAAGATGAGAAAACAGGCTGAGGGAGGGAGAAGTGACTTGGCCAGGTTCACACAGCCAATAGGGGCCAAGGCAGGATTTGACATAGGTCTTCCTGACTCAAAATCCATTGCATCTATTGGCCCACTTACCTGCCTTGCATTTATTGTTTATATATTGTGTGTATACACACACACACACACACACACACATGTTATCTCCCTCCACAGAATGTAAGCTCTGTAAGGGCAGGGTCTATTAATGTTTGTTATCCTCTCCCTAGAATCAAGCACTGTGCATAGTCAAAGCAACATTAATAAATGATTCCCTTATGAGGGAAGCAAGGCAAGTATTATTCCTGCTCCCAATTTACAGATGAGGAAATTGAGTCTTAGGGCTAATGGCTTGAACTGGATCATAGGTAGATGATAAAGCCAAGGCTCTGGCCTGGTTTTGTTTTGGCTTAGAGTCCAATGCTTTCCACTATCCCACTATTCCTCAAATTGAGTAGCTGTAAGGACAGTGCATCACCAGTGTAAGCACAAGGTCCTTAGGGATTTGTTAAATGTTTTTGCTCATGAAGACCAACTTGGGTGGGGGCAGTTGGCATGTAGACTTGCAGACTGTCTACGTGATACCTCAAAATGTCTGGCTCAAAGCAACCTTCATCCCTTTGCCCCCATTTCTATGCCGTTTCACGTCACTTTTGGCTCTGAAGATGGCTACCTTTCAATATGTGGTCAGATTAGTTAAAAAAAAATAAAAACAAAAACGTAGTATCCCATGAACTCCTGCCCTGTGATCACAAAGCATTCACAACTTGATTTCCAAACCAAATATCATTAGCCAAAGCATGGACATATTTTTTACTGAAGTAGAGCTGAGGCTTTGCATTTGGAGGAGGAATCTGAAGTTTTGAAGAAAAGCCACGAGAGTGATCCAGCCAGAAAGAAAAGACTGATTGGTTTCCTTTAAAACATGATAAACACTCCCTCTAGTCATGCTCTGATAACTTTCTGGGTCCAAAATGGAGTTTCCTCAATGTGCCCCCCTTCAATCTATCAAGTATGAGGCATGACCCCAACCAGAGATAATTGGAATGTCATACTGCCTGGAAATAAGAAGATAAGGGGAAATGACTCTTCCTACTGATGAGGTCTCACTAATGTAGAATTAGAGGGTGGTCCATAGATCTCAGTTCGGTGGCATAGGGACAAAAACACTGGGCTTGGAGTTCAAAGACCTGGGCTTGAGTGGTGGGCTTTCCTTGTACAGCTGTGTGACCTTGGGTAACTCTCTTTGTGTCTCTGAATTTCAGTTTTCTCATCTGTCAAATGAGGGGATTGGACCAAGTGATCTCTGATGTCCATTTCAACCCTAACATTCTACATTTCTAGGTCCCGAAAATATCAGTACTTCTCAGTGAATGCTCTATGAGTCTATGGAATGGGATAGAAAAACAAAGCAATATGCTGTAATCCACAGAGACAAACAATGATATGAATGACATGGTAATATTTAATCAGATTCAGTAACCATTTCACGTATAAGACACAACATAATGTGTATATGTAGTAGGTGCTTAGAAAATGCTAAGCGCCTGACTGGCCAACATTGGTTCATTTATTGGGCATATTTACAAAAACTAATCTAAAAGAAAGCAAGAATGTGCCCAGAAGCTAGTGCTTTTATACAATCAATGGCTGATAGTGTTGATGCACAGATCAAGGCACGTGTGCCCTTTCCTAAGAGAAGCAGCATTTCCTATCCTCTTTCCACCATTGTTACCTGGATCTCCTTTTTGTGCTGGGATGGTGTTGTATCATTAGAGGACCAGAGTTTGTCTAGAAAGAGAACTATCTTTGTAAAAAGTCTGACATAGAGGGAAAAATCAATCCCTTTGCCCAAGGTACATGAAGAAATTTGCAGGGAATGGTTCATACCACTTGTTTACAGAAGCTACATTTTAGAGATAGAAGAAAGCAAGTGCAAATATAGAGCTATTGAGTCACTCAAAAAGTATGGTTTCCTCAAACATTGTAAAACAAAATCGTTCAGCGATTTTAGCTCATAAACTAATGAGCCCATCATGTGCCAGTGGCTGCCTGGTGATGAGGTATCTTGGCTGTTCTAATCCAACCTCCCACCACTCTGTTTTCCCAAATCCTAAATTAGTCATGGTAACTGGAAGTAAATTAATTAAAAAAACATTCTATTCTATACCCTCAACTTTCCTTTTCTCTTATTTCACTACAACTTAAGGTTTAGGGAAAAGTAGAGTTTTGGTGCAGTGGATCATACATAGAATTATAGATCCCAGAATCATAGAATCATAAAATTTTATAGATGGGAGAGACCCTAAAATTCATCTAATTCCATTTCCTATCTCTCTCTCTTTTCTTTCTTTCTTTTTTTTTTTTTTGCTTTTTGGAGGGGAGAAGGTAGGCAATTGGGATTAACTGACTTGCCCAAGGTCATATGGCTAGGTTTGTGTTAAGTATCTGAGGCTGGATGTGAACCCAGGTTCTCCTGACTCCATGTAATGGATTTTCTTTGTAATTCTTTGGATTTTATTTTATACATTTAAATACATTATTAAAATTTCCTCCCACCCAAACATTGCCTGACTTAAACAGTGAAATAATCTTCTTCCAAACCCATCTTGGAAGATGTTATGAAGTAGGAATGTGTCTGTGATGGCCTAAGGCCAAACCGTCTTTTGCCCTCCTCACTGAAATACTTAGCCAGGAATGTCAGGGAGAGATCCTTTTAGTAACTATCTCTTGACAGCAGAGGCTGGAGCCTCAGCCTTTAGTATTACTTTCCACCAAGCTGCATAAGTAGCAGCAAGTACCATATGTTGCTTTCATTTATTTGTCTTTGTGACTTGATGATGTCACCTGTATAGGAGTTACAGGGGAATGGTATGAGGCTGGAGTGGAAGTGAATGCTTTGTATAAAACACCCCGAAAGAAAAAGGAAGGGAGAGAAGAGGGAAAAGGTTCCAGCATTGATTTCACCTTTCATCTCCTGTCCTAAGCACTTCACATACAAATATAGGGGATGATCCTGTCATCCCAGACTAATGGGGGGAAGTCAGCATTGGAGGGGATGGGGTGGGGGAGGTGTTCAGTGACTTCATTTTTAAGCTGAAGGTTTTGAAGAGAGTTGAAAGATCCAACTGGAAAGGATCTTGTTCAATCACTTTGTTCAAATTTCTTTCTTTATGGATGAAGAAACTTAGTCAAGGGAGGGTAAGTGCCTTGTTCTGAACTAGTTAGTGGAAGAGTCTGGATTAAGTCTTAGCTTTCCTAACTCCCTATTTCTGTGTTCTTTCCTTTCAGCATACTATGCTTTCAGCTCTTAGTTTGTGTGTGTTTAAAATCCACATTTACCATCTATGGATAAAGGAGATGCTGTGGGAGGAGATGATAAATGGATGGGGTAATGAGGAACTTGGTGTGGCTAAGAAAAGAAGAACTTGGGAGAGGGCATCTGGGTGACTTAATTATGCTGTCCAAAAACTGGCTTAGTGTGGGCCTTTGGGTTAGAGCTTTGTAAAGTGAGGACATATTTATGAGAGGGCAATTAGAGGGATGGTTTCTGACCTTGAGCACTAGGGCTGTGCAGGTATGGTTTGGAGGTCTAAGTGAAGATAGAAGGGGAAGGATTAGCATGTGGTGGAAAGTCTTTGTCCCTTGGCTAACCACTGAGCGTAATAAGCCCCTAGTTATTCACAGTAGTAACGCCAGCCTTTCCAGTCATCCTGATTCATGTCTTGCCATTGGACCCATATGGCTTCAGAGGAGAGAATGAGGCTGCTTGGTGACTTTGCACAGCCCTCCCTCACTTAAATCTAATTCACTTGCAAGTCATGGCATCACCTTCCTGATGTCATGGATGAAGGACAAACAACATCCAGTTAGAAGATGCATGGTATGGTGGATCCAATGCTGTATTTAGAACCAGAAGACATATTTAAATTTTAGCCTTGCCATTTACTACTTAGGTGGCTTTGGGAAAATGGTTTTGTCCTTTGGTGTTTCAGTTTCCTCATCTATAAATATGTTGGACTATATAATCTCTAAATTGACTTTCTGCTTGAAAATCCTATGTCCAATACATTCATGTTGCCCCACAAGATATTTGGCAAATTCCCCATTGTGCTTTAGGAGTTCACTTTCTTTACACAATAGTAACAGGTCCTTTATGCTAGCATCATTTTATATCTTTTTTCCCTTTCAGAGCCAAGTTCCTAAAAAGAGTCATCTATGCTTTTTTCCTCACCACCTAAGTAGAAGTCACTCCTCAACTCCTTGAGATCTGACTTTCAGTTCTACCTTTCTATTGAAACTACTCTATCAAATTTTAATAATTATCTCATAAATGCTGCATCCAGTGGGCTTTTCGCATTTCTCTCCCTCCTTGACCCTTTGGCAGCTTTTGACCATGTTGTTGACTAGCACTAAGTGAACTTAGGATCTCTTTTGGGATCTCTCATAGTGGTCTTTCTTCTCTCTCCTACCCCCTCTCCTGTCAAATCTGCTTCCTTTTTCTCAGTCTCATTTGATGGATAATCTACTATAACTCTGAGTGTCCCCCAAAGTTCTGTCTTAGGACCTCTTCTCTTTTCTGTCTACCCTCTTACCCTTGATGATTTTATCAGTTCACAAGGATTCAATGACCATATCGATGCAGATATCTTCCCAGTTTCTCCTCCAGTTTTGCATTACAAACTGCGTGCTGGACATCTCCACCTAAACATCACATTAGCATCTCAAAGTCAACAAGTCCAGAAAACAACTCATCATCTTCACCCTCAAATCTAATGCTCCTCTAAACATTCCCATCCTTCTAGTTATCCAGGTTCATAACTTTATACTCACTCTAAACCTCTTTATCCTCATCCTTCTCCAGAATCAATCATTTTCCAAGTCCTGTCAATTCTGTCTCCATGATTTTTGTCATGTCATTTTCTCCTTTCATGTGTCCCCTATTCTGATCCAAGCCCAGTTCCTTCTCTATAGCAAGGCACTTCAGGACATAGTACAAATGGGTATTGTGGCATGTGCAGTGGAATGAAGGAGTGGAAATCGAATTTTGTCTATTAATCCTGGAATTTCTTACTAGAGAGGATTTTGTGCTAGCTCTGGATCACAGAACCAAGTCTGCTCCTGTGACCCAACTCTGCTTCTGGACTCAGATCATCAAGGTGTAAAATGACTTGTCAAAAGTCAGTTGGCAAGTTAGGAGATCACTTACTGTGTAGGTGATGCAGACCATGTATCTGTAAGAAGAGGAGATGATGGATTTAGCATCTGTGAGTCTCAGCCCAGAGATAGTCATCATCCGATCCTTTATAAGAAGCTTTAAAGAGATTTAGAATCATAACAACCATCATTATTGGGTGTTGATTGTGTTTCTGCTCACAGACAGTCTCTCCAACCCCAAACTCATCACTGGAAGGCAGCCCCCTCTGGGCTGGACCTCACAACAGCTGGATACCAGCTGATCTGCAATAGCTTGGGACAGACAACAAAGATTAAGACTTTGGGTTAGAACTTCAGCAGGAGCGAGCTAACCGAAGGAGGAATATAATTATCCATATGGCTTGTGTTCCGTTCCTTCCTGTTGTCTCTCTCCTCTCTTCACCAGCAATTTTCTGAGGATGCCCACATGGTGACCTCCTGTGGGACAGGATATAGCAAATCTAGGACCCTTGGGCTAAACACTGCACTTTCCTCCCTCTGCCCTTGCTGAGACTTAGTATATGGAGTTCTCTGTCAATAAGAAAAAAATAATGTTAACTCATATTTGTATTATACCTGGTTTACAAAACACTTTCCTTATCATCACCCTATGGGGTTGGGAGCAATAAAATTATTATCATAAACAGGTTTAAAGAGATTAAACAAATTGCCAAGGTCATAAAACCAATATACCAGACACAGGACATGACCTTAGTCTCTTTACTCAATGCTCAGCAGTCTCTACCATTCCAATTGCCTCCCTAATAGAATGAGAAAACTCTATAACATTCCTGTCATCATAACCCACATACATTTGCAATCTTTTTGCCTAGGGCTGATTCAAGCATAGTCCAAAATTCCTTTTCTTTGACTGGAGAGGAAGCTTAACAGAAGTTCTACAGTCTTCAGAATCAATCAATTCATCAACCAACAAGTGTTTGTTAAAGACCTGATTGATATGTGTCCAGCACTATTGGGTGAATAAGCTGGAGAGATAAAAATGGAACAATGCATACACTAAGGCAATTTGCATTCTATGATGGGTGATTGGAAAGGGAAATTAGAGACCACTAGTCCATCTGCCTCATTTTATAGATGAGGAAATTCAGACCATGAGCAGTGAAATAATAAAGAGCTGTGACTAGTACCACTTTCTTCTGATGTCTCATTGAGAGTTCATTCTATTTTATTGGACCAACAGGCGGCTCAAGCACTGGCCTGGGAATTTGAACACTCAACCCTTCCCACCCCTCAACCCTGCCATTTTCAGCAAGTCTTCTTACGGCTCTATGACAGTTTCCTCATCTGCAAAATGGGGATAATTCTACTTCTCAGAGAATTCATGCAGTCTTTCATTCAATAAAGAACTACTATAAGGCATTGTGAAGAGGAGGTAGGGTAAAAAGAACAAGAGATAAGTAACATATACCATTTGTAGGAAAATGAGGGCATAATACACATATATAAATCACTATCAGAGAAAGCATATTGTTTCACTTGAGGAGTCGGTGCATCAAATGCCATAGAAGAAGGCATTTCTGAGGAGATGTTGTACAGGGAAGGCAGGATTTGAAGGATATTGGTTATGTTTGTCCTTCATTTTTGAAGAGGACCGTGGCATCAAGGAAATGATGACATGACTTGCAGTTGACTTTGATTTGAGTGAGAGAAGGTTGTGCAAGGTCACCAGCCTCACTTTCTCCTCAAGAGCCATCTGGGTCCAGTGACCAGATATTCATCAGAATGACTGGAGATGACCCAATTGGTAGGTAGAAATGAAGGGAGATATGAGGACAAATGGATTTTGGGAATGTGAAAGTACTTAAGAGAATTTTGAAGGAAAGGCAAATTTCATCCCATGGTTTAATATTACAGTAAATTCCAGTTTATCCAGAACAGGGTGTTCTGGTTAATGCAATATTCTGGTTAGTGGGAAGTCACCACATATCCTCTGATCACTTACCAATTTTTAAGGAATCAGAACATAACAAAATGTGCTAAAACTGCACTGAATGTAAATATTTTTGAGGATCATAAAATCTTACAATCAGAAAGGACCAGTGTGGGGCAGCTAGGTGGCCCAGTGAATAGAGCACTGGCCCTGGAGTCAGGAGGGCCTGAGTTCAAATCTGGTCTCAGACACTTACTAACCATGTGACCTTGGGCAAGTCACTTAACTCCAATTGCCCTGCCCTCCCCCCTCCAAAAAAAATAAAGCAAACAAAGAAAGAAAGGACCAGTATGGTACACTTGGAAAAACTTGGAATTTAGAGTGCTGAGCCTGGAATCACCATACCTGAGTTTAAAAGCCCAGCTACCTGTGTGACCTTGAGCAAGTTACTGATCCTTTCGGGGCTTCAGTTTTTCATCTCTGTGATGAGGGTTTTAGACTATATGACTTCCAAGAAGCCTTAGAATTCTAGGTATTTGATCTTACGACCCCAAAGGTCACTTAGTCCAATGTCTGTTTGAATATTTCTAGTGATAGGGAGCTGCCACTTTGGGAGGTAGCCCTTCTTTATTTGGCAACCCTGGTTGCATACAGTGGAAAGGTCATTGGCTCTGGAGTCGGAATTTGGGTTCCGATCTCATCTCTGTTGCTTAATTCCTCTGTATGTGAGTTTGGACAAGTCATTGAGCCTCCCTGGGCCTCAGTTTCCTCAGCTGATAAAATGAAGGGGAAGTACTCCAATGTTCTTTCCATTTTTCAGCCTATGATCTTATGAGCATCTTTTTTCTTGATGGAGAAGATAAAAGAAAAGTAGAAATAGAACAGTTCTATTTTGTCTCTGTCATCTGTGATCTGTTAACATTATACCATCTCGGTCAGGAGTCCTATCCCTTCCTTGCTCATTTTCTTGCTCCAGAAAATAGTTTAGAAAGTCATTTTTTTCTCCCTTCTTTTTAGCATGACTTGAAAAATTCTGTTTATTCTGGTGTCCACACTCTGGCATTTATTTATGGGTCTGTGCTTCTGTGGTTCTTGCAATACTCCTAGCATCATTATTCTTAGTTAAATATTTCAGGGATCACTGGTTTGGGTGCTCCCTTTATAAACACAGATCACAACCTGTCTACACCTTGACCTCGGCAGTCTTCATAATTTACTGTAGCTTAAGTTATTCCTCTATTAATGGACAATGTTCTGATGATGCCATGACTGTTTGGCATAAACCCCTTATTTGAAACCTTTCAAGATTAAGAATTGCCCAAGCTTGAACTCTGCTGTCATAATCTTCAAGAATCCTAGGTCCCCATCATGCAATAGTAACAGAATTGAAGGGTTGTAAGAGACCTTAATAGCCTGATGGCTAATGTAGTCCAACCTAGACATAAGAGGGAATCCCACTGTAATATGCCTGCCAAGTTGTCATCTACTCTCTCCTTAAAGAATTCTAGTAGGAACTAGATCTTGGGGATGCAGCAATGCACCCACATACAGCTTTTGCTATCAAGGAATAAACAGTATCCATGTACAGACATTGCCATAATCATAAAAATGAGACACTATTAGCAATCTAAGTGGGGTGGGCTTGTGAGAAATACGAGGAGGGAGAGAGCATATCTGACTACAGGGATAAAGGAAGTTTCCTCTTCAAGGCAAAGTCTAGGTTGAGCTTTGAAGGCAAGGGAGAATTTTACAGGTGGGGATGTGGTATGTGTGTGTATGTGTGTGTGTGTATGTGTGTGTGTATGTACAGACCATCAAAAGGTATTGAGTGCCTAGAATTTACATGTCTTATTGAAAGTACATACATGAGTCTCCTAGGAATTATATGCAACTTTGTCAACTCTCTCTTAGTTTGCCCCAATTCAAAAAATTCTACTCTGCCATGAGTAAAAACAAAACAAAATATTTGAAAAAACACTTGTGTAGGGAGTGCATTCCAGGCTCAGGGAACTATTTGACCCAAAGCATGGAGATAATAAAAGGCAAGCGAAAAACGAGAGGCAGAGAGTCGTCTAATTCTGCTGGAACAGAATTAACTAGGGTAAAGGATATAGTAAAAGCTAAGTCTGGAAAGGAGGTACTTCTACTACTACTGCTACTACTAGTACTAGTACTACTACTACCACCTACTGCTAGTACTAACTACTACTACTATTACTACCACTACTACTACTACTACTACTACTACTACTACTACTACTACTACTCTACTACTACCACCTACTACTAGTACTACTATTACTACCACTACCACTATTACTACCACTACTACTACCACTACTAAAGATTATTGTTACTTTTCATCACTGGCCACAGGAGACTTAATTGATGCTCTTGATGTTATATGATATCACGTGGGGAGTGTAACCCTGGTCATTCCCACCTTTGGTTACTACCTGAGAGTGCAGGATCATCCTTGAAAATGAAGGGCAAATATTCAGTGGACAATGATTGTCCTGGGTTTTTCAACGAATCCATCATTTCAATGTACTATCCTGGTCAACCCTAGCTGGCAAATCTCCCATGACTTCCTTTTTTCTTGTGGTGCAGTGATTTAAGGACTGATTATATGCATATGAACCATACTTGTGGTATTCACCTCATGGGATCAAAGGCTAAGGGTTTATTCTAGCCTAACCTTATAATTTTTCAGATGAGGAAATTGGGGCCCAACTAGTAAATAACAGAACCCTCTTTCCCCTCTGTGTTACTGTCTCGGTTTTAAAAATGAGGGAACTCCGCCAAAGCATGATGTCCATTGAATTTGACCTGATTCAAGGAATCCCAGGGAAACCCTAGGCACAGATTAAAAAAACAAACAAACAAACCCAAAGAGCAAAAAAAAGGAAAATATAATTTAAGAAACTTGTTCTTAGATTATCCAAACTATTCTGAGACCCAGTTTGTGTGCATGTGGCCCTGTGCCAGGTTGTATAGACCCAGGCCCTGACTTGTCTCAAAAGGTCTTTTTTCACATAACCTTGTGGAGTTGGGCTGTTCAGCCAGTGAAATTGCTTAAATGCCCTCCCTTCTCCCCAGAGGGAGTGAGAAGTTATCCTGGCCCCTAGATGCTGTGGTGTGTTTGTTGTCAGCCTGTATGGATTCCTGCCAGAGCCCAAACAGAGCAGAGTCTCTTTTCTGTGGAGACCTTTGGCTGGACTCCCCTGGTGATCCTGGGGGTGAGAGGTCACTGTGGTTCTGGCAGCCCCAGACCTGGCTGTGGCTCAGCTCTCCCAATCCAGGACACACAGGCATCTCCCCCTATTCCCAGTGAAGCTGGGGGATCCTTGTCCCAGTGTGACCCTATGGTATCTCTCCCTTTCACTAGCTCCCAAGAGCCCTGGTGGTTTTCATGCACCAATGGTTCATTGTGATGGGTTTTGTGGGCTCTTGCTGCGACCAGGCCTTTTGCTGGGTACTGGAGAGGGAAAGATGATGAACCCCAGGCACCCTATTGTCTTGTGATATTTAAAGTAGTCAATACGCTCCCTTCAAAATGAGCCTGGGGGGGGAAGGGAAGTCATGGCAAGTTTCAGAGCAAGGATGTCCTGATGTCAGCTCAGTTGTGTTCTAGTGAGCAAAACCAATTCCAATTCTGTGTGTTTGTGTTTGTTGTATGTGTGTTGGCACAGATGAAAACAAATCAACAGTGAACTTCTCAGTTCCAGTCTTTGCCCTCACAGATTTGATCATATCACCCTATTAATAAATGTTCAGTGACCTCCTCCAGGAGTTCAAACCTCCACTGTCTGGTTCTAGCCATCTTTCCAGTCATTCTGCAAATAGGTGTTTCGCCTTTCTCTTGAAATACTCCCCATCCTCACTGCCTTGTAGAATTCCTAATTCCCTTCAAAGCCCTACTCAGGAACCACTTTCTAAACCAAGTCTTTTCCTTTGAATCCTTTTCTAGTTATTAGCATCCTTCTCTGGAGAAACCAGTCTGTCCATGTAGCTTTGGAATTTCACCTTGGGACAGAGGTGTCTTGATTGGCGGGCTAGTGAGAGCCTTCAAACCCAACTAAACCACAATATCTAGCCAGCCTTTGGTCATGCTTCTCACTCCCTGCTGCCATCTACCATCACCTGCCTAAGCATTGGACCATCTGTTTTGCTGCTGCACACACATACCACCCCTCCTGTTCTTGGAATAGTAATCAGGGCAATGCTACCACTGTTTCTGGAAAGCATGTGATGGTCAGCTGGCTTGTGGCTCCATTCACCATCCTTCTGATTTCCTGGACTGAAATCCCCTCCTTGGCCATGGGACTCTTGTATGTACTTTCAATCCCTGTTAAAGTTCAAGCTCCTTGAGGATAGGTCAGGTCTCTGTCCCTTTACACCCAGCTCCAAACAAAGAGTATTGTAAACAGGACACACTATATGTATTTTTTTTTTAATTCATTCCCTTCCTCTTGAAATCACATTGAGTGTAGCTTGTATTTATATACTTGAGTTCTTGCTATTTCTCCCCAGTACAATGTATTCTCCTTCAAGATGGGGATTTTTTTGCTTTCTTCTTTTTATCCCCACTGCCTAGTACAGTTCTTTGTACATATGGTAGTAAGTGTTTAATAAATCCTTATTGAACTGAATTCCATGTCACTAAACATTTCCAGGCCAGCTCATTGGAAACAATTAAGATCTGGAGTGGGGAGGGAACAAGAGAGGAAAGATCCTTATTCAAATTAGATCCCCATCTTTGGTATAAATTTGATATAAACCAATGCTGTTTTTGGACACTATATCTTTCTATTCCAAGGTTCTGATCTTTATTAAAAAGACAGCAGGGCTGTGTTCTAATTCAGGTGTCTAGAGACTGGGGTAAATTGTATTTTATATCTGCCTTTTACTCATATGCTTAATATAATTGCTAGATATTTAACTTAGGGTCATAGGTTTAGAGATGAAAGGAACTTTAAAGATTTTGTAGTTTAATCCTTCTTTTACAGATGAGTAAACCGAGAGCCCCCAAAGCCGCGCCTTCCTCATGTCCCATTGATGGAGCTGCAATTTAAACTTGACTCCTCTGACTCCAAATCCAACACTCTTCCCACTGACCACACCTCCTTTCTAGGTAAATAGTGCCCAGGGAAGTAGGGGATGAGAGGGGTAAGCTCTTAGAAAGCCAGTCTAGTAGAAGGCTGAAAGAATTGGCAAGCAAGCATTTATTGAGCACTGCTGGGTTCCACTTAAATTCTCCTCAGTTATTATGTGGCAGAGTAGAAGTGAGTGACCTTGAGTTCTCGAAGGCTCAACAGCGGTTGCTCTCAAAGTACAGCGCAGGCTTACCCTAAATAGCCAAAGAGACTTTGGATGCAGGCCCAATGGCAGCCCATGGGTTTATAAACCAAGTAATCGTTGGACATAGTGCAAAGAGGCCCATCTTTGGATGGCTGGCTCCCCTCCAGATGAATTTTTGGCTACAGAAATTCAGGAAAACTATTTACTAAGATGTGAAGAGGTTGTGATTTCATGAGTAGAGGGAGTGCTCACAACAGTGAAATCCTGCATCTTTGGAAAGATCTGAAGTATTATGTACATTGTAGGAGATAGAAGATAAGCAA
>NW_027185876.1:15115025-15136999 GCF_028583685.1 Petaurus breviceps papuanus
TATATACATTAAAATTTCTTGAGGGCTAAGTGCTTAATAAATACTTATTAATTGATTGCTGTTTACTTTGCTTCCCAGTGTCTACCTAGACCGGACTGTGTGCAGGGCACATTTATTAAGTACCTATCCTGTGCTAGGTACTGTGCCAGGTGATGGGAACTCCTCTACAATTAATTTGTTGTCTTGAATTCCTATAGGCATCCAGAAAAGGGAGATATCAAGAAGAATGGAGAGCAGTGGAGTAACACAGAAAGACCATTAGACAAAGAATCTGATGTTTTCTTCTGAGACTTTGTGTTTGACTTTGAGCAAGTCACCCTCTCTCTTTAGGCCTTTGCTTTCTCCCCTCTAAGATGGAATGCTAATACTTGTGCAGTATACCTTACTGAAATATTGCAGGGAGAATATTTGGTAAAATGCTGTACATGAGCTATTATTGGAACATGCAGAAAAAACATCTTGGAGGAGCTGCAGGTTTATGGGATGCAGAAAGTGAGACTGTCTCCTATGTCCTCATTACAGCAGAGACTGGTGCCTCAGTAACCATTACTGGCGGCAGGGGACCCCACTGTCTGTTAAAAAGACGTATAATCAGGATATTCTCTTTCTCCATCTTGCCTAATTCTCTAGGCTAGATGTGAACATTCCTGTGGGAGACAGAGGGAGGGTGAAAAAGAGACTGGCCTAGGAACGTTCAGCATGCAAGGCTGGGATTTTGACAAGGAGAATGGTAGGGAAGGAGGTTTGCCTTGTGTTTGGGGCCAAGAGAGCTGGAGTCTAGAGGCTGGTAACCTATCAAAGCAAGGACTGGGATGTGGATAGCAGTGGTCCTGGCAGGAGGAGAAAGAGAAGGTTCTTTATATAGATTAAAAAATAAAAGCCAAGGATTTGGTGACTCAGGGGGAAAATTTCTTAATGGAGATGGAGTCTGCAGATGTTTAATAGCCTTAAATAAACTTACATTTTCTACACCAATTGGTTTCAGAGGCTGCCAGCTAAGGAAACAGGGAAGGGAACGTCCAGTCAGCAATGCTGAGGAGGCATGCACAAAGGGTAGTGGGGACGAATGAATTTCTGTTGATGGTTGAGAGTGGGATTCTTTTGACAAAGCCCCATGAATGTTACAGGTGTGAAGGGAGAAACTGGATTGAGGAATAAGGGTAGAAGGGCCTATATAGGAGAGACAATGGAACAGGATAGAAAAAAGGATTCCAAGATTCTTAGACCTATCATAATGATTGCTTCTACAATAAAAGTGAGTACCTGAAAAATATTATTGTATGGGATTTGGAGACTAAAAGAACCAGAAAGATGGGACAGAATTATTTTTTCTAATTAGTATTTTCAGTTATCAAGAATCCCTTCCCCCTTAGGGAAAGTATATGTTTATATATGTATGTATGTTAATATGTATGCATGGGTATATATGTATATGTGTAAGTATATATCAATATTTATAAATATATTCATGCTTAATTGTAGCTGGGCGGGAAGAGGGGGGAAAAGGAACAAAGTAAAAAGTGTACAGCAGAGAACAAAAGAAAACCTACAAGGAAACAAAGAAAAGATGAATAGCTTTCAACACAATATATAGTATTTAATTTCTTGAAATGGAAATTTATTGCTATGCATTTTGAATCCTCTCTTATGTTCTGCTGTGTACATGATCTTTCCCCCTTTTCTTATTTTATGTTTGTTTTAATTAAGTTCATAATGTTTCTTTTTCTTTTCTCATTATGTATCTGTTTTAGTATTCAAGTCTAAAATTAAAAAAAAAGATTAAAAAAAGAATCCCTCCCCCAATTAAAAAGAAAAAAAAAGCATAACTCATCACACACACACACATACACACACTCACACACACAGTCTAGCAAAAGAAATTCCTGCATTGGTCATGTCCAAAAGTCCTTTCTCATTCTGGGCCCTGAGGCCATTGTATGTCTGTCAGGAGGTGAGCACATGTTTTATCATTGGTCCTCTGGAATCCTCACTGGGAATTTCATGAATTAGAGTTCTTGAGAGAGAACTTTCAAAATGGTTTGTCTTTACAGTATTGCCATTATTGCAAAAAACAAAATCGCCAAATTCTCTCCATTCTGTTAATTTCACTTTCTATCAGTTCATACAGATCTTCCCAGGTTTCTCTGAAACCACATCTTGCATCATTTTTATTTAGGTAACAGTGTGGTGTGCAGTGCGGTGCATAAAAATGCTGGACTTGTAATCAGGAATATCTGCATTCAGATCCCAATTTAGATTCTTAGCAGCTGTGCGATGCTGGGCAAGTCACTTAACCTGTCTGTGCCTCAGTTTCTTAATCTGTAAAATGAGGATAATAATAACATCTATCTTCCAGGGTTTGTTTAAAGTGCTAAGCAACTTTATGTAAGCTAAGATATACATCCCTACCTGAACATATGATCCTATTCATTGCATTTTCTCCAACATATTACCCCCTCTATACTCTCCATTTTCTCACTAATCTTCAATGTCTGTCTACTGTTTCCCTACAGCCTACAAAATGCCCACATCTCCCTCATTCTTTTCTTTTTTTAAAGTAATCGGGGTTAAGTAACTTGCTCAAGGTTACATGGCCAGTTATTTCTGGGTGTGGTGCTAAGTATCTGAGCCCAGATTTGATCCCCAGGTCATCCTGACACTGGAGCTGGTGCTCTTACTTGCTGAGCCACCTGGCTGCCCCTAAGCAATTGGGGTTAAGTAACTTGCTCAAGGTTACATGGCCAGGTGTTTCTGGGTGGGTGCCAAGTGTCTGAGCCCGGCATTCGGTCCCCAGGTCATCCTGAGTCGAGCCGGTGCTCTTACTCGCTGTGCTACCTGGCCGCCCCCGTCTCCCTCATTCTTAAAAAAAAGTCACTGATCTATCCACCCCTGCTAGCTATTATCCCATCTCTCCCCTCCCTTTCTTGACTAAATTCCTTGAGAAAGCCATCTACAGTAGGTGCCTGCACGAACTTTCTTCTTATCTCTCTGCAAGTTAGGTTCTGACTTCATCGTTGAAGTGAAACTGCTTTCTCCACAATCACCATTGATCTCTTCATCACTGAATTTAATGGCCCTTTCTCAAGCCTTGTTCTTCTTGACCTCTCTGTATTTTTTGACATTGACAACCATCCTTTTCTCTTTGCTACTCACTTCTCTCAAACTTTTCACAATGTTGCTTTTCCTCCTACCTGTCTGATCACTCCTCAGTCTCCTTTGCTAAATCTTCATTCAGGTCATGGATGCCATCCAAGGATCTGTCCTGTGCCCTTTTTTCTTCTCCATCTATGCTTTTTACTGGATGATCTCATCAGCTCCCATGGATCCAATTATATCCATACAGATGAATCTCAGACGTACTTTTCTAGCTCTAATCTTTCCAGTGACTTCCAGCCTTGCATCGCCAATTACCCTTTGGATATTTTGAACTTGATATCCTGTAGACATCTTAAACTACATGTCCCAAGTGAACCCAGCATCTTTCTTCTGCCATCCTCCCCTCTTCTTCTCTATTACTATCAAGGGCACTTCCGGCCCATTAGAGCATCAACCTAGCAGTTATTCTCCACTGTTCTTTCACATATCCATTCTGTTGCTAGTGCTGTTGATTCTACCTTCATACATCTCTTGCTTATGCTCCTTCTCTTGTTTAACATTGCTGCTGCCCTGGTATAAGCTCTCATTGTTTCATACCTGGGCTATTTATTGCAACAGATTGATGGCTGGTTTTGCTGCCCCAAGTCTCTCCCATTCAGATTTGTGAGTATCTCCAATGTATCCTGTGCATTTCTTGTTTGTACATAGTTGTTTGAAGGTTGTGTCTCACATCAGAAGATGAGCTCCTTGAGGTCAGGGCTTGCTCTTACGTTTCTTTGTAATCTCATCATTTGGCACAGTTCCTGGTCCATGATAGGTGATACCTAGGTGAGCACTGAGCATGGAGTTAGGAAGACCTAAGTTCAAATCTAGCCTCAGATAGTTACTAACTACGTGGCCTTGGGAAAGTCATTTTACCTTTGTCTTCTTCAGTTTCCTCAACAGAAGAAATAATCTTAGCACCTGCCTTGCAGGGCTGTTGTGAGGATCAAATAAGATAACATTTGTGAGGTGGTTAGCACAGAACTTGGCACATAGTAGGTATGATATAAATGCTAGTTAGCATTATTATCTTAAGAAATGCTTATTGATTTGATTTTTATTATACCACAATAGTCTTCCAATACATTTATATTTATTCAGTCATTCCCCAATTGATGGGAACCCCCTTAGTCTTCAGTTCTCTGACACTACTAAAAGAGTTGCTATATACATTTTATGTACATATGGGGATATAATTTTTTATCTATGTATCTCTGGATATATGTCTGTGAAGACTTATAAGCTTCATTCTTAGTGTCTGGGGGTGCTGGGAAGTGGTGAGGTTTAAGTTCATTCTCCAGTGAACCTATGCCATCCACCATTTTCTCCTGCCATCCCTGTAAAGTCACAGGGAATGAAAGCAAAATTGGGTTTTCTAATGATGGCTCTTGGGAAAGTATAGATCTTACCTTCTACCCAATTAAGAGTAAGAGTTGAAAGATCATCTGTTCCAACCCCCTCAATTTCCAGATAAGGAAACTGACGCTAAGAGTGGTAAAGTGTCTGATTCAATGTCAAAGAGTTAAAGAGGTGGGATTCAAACTCAAATCCTCTGACTTCAGCTCCATTGCTTCTCACACTTCACCAGCCTTCCAATCCTGTTTATATTTGCTAAAATGCTTGGGCCCCTTGAAATTTTTTGAGTTTCCACAAAAGTCTGCACATGCAGTGAGTCTAAAACGGACCGGAGGGCATGGTAATATTTTGAGGGACTTGTATGAAAGCAGGTGTAAGTACACAACCAAGAAGAGATTCTGAGGTTCTGTCAGTGGAAAAGAAGGCATGGGAGACACGTAGAACTGAGTAAGAAAGAATGGCAGCATGTAAGCAACCAACAAATGGAGAAAGAGAGAGACTGAGCTGAGGAAGAGAAGAGAGATAAAGGAGAGCCATTGGCCCTAAAGGCATCTCAGAGCAGAAGACTGACCTCTATCGGGGGAAGTATCAAGAAAAGGTCAGCTCTTCCTTCAGCTTCCTCTCTTGGTGCCCACCTAATAAAAGATGTTAATATCTTCTTTAGACAGATATTTTTGGTTACTTGAATATTGCCTTACTCACAAAGAGTTCTGGGGTTAACTAGATATAGACATACATGTAAATTAAATTAGTTAGCCAGACCTCTATCTGAATGTTAGGAATTTTCCTAAGTGGGCTCTCAGAGCAATTGTGGTGCAATGATCTTAGCAAAGAATGGCCAAATGTACTTTGGGTGCTGTAAGTTACTGAATGATTCTTGGCCGCCATCTATTTTTTCCAGCTTTATTTCCATGACTACCTTTCTGTGACCAAGATGGACTACTCACACCTTGCCTTTTTCTGCTCTCATACTCATGCCACATTCCCTCATTTACCTCTGACTTTTTAAATCTCACTCCTCCTTCAGGTCCCATGTCAAATGCCATCTCCCTTAGGAAGCTTTCTCCAGTTTTTCAGTCAGAACTTCTAGGGTACTTTCATTATGCCACTCTTTTATCATTTATTCCATGCTACTATGTATGTTCTACATGCCTCATATCCCTCAATAGACTTTTATAGATGTTTTCTTATAATCTTAAGACTATAATTGAATTAGACAGACACCAGGTGCCCACTTTGTGCTGGTGTTGAAATGTCAAAGCCTTGTGGTTAAAGACTGTGTCTTATACATCTTTGCATCCTTGGTAGCAACTGAAAATGTCCTCTGCACTCAAGAAATATTTGTTTCACAATTTAAATATTGCAATATGCAAAAAAGAGAGGAAAACATTCTTTGACATTTTGCAAAACAACTGCTTGGGCAGTGGTATACACACATATACATATACACACATATGTATACACACACGTGCACATATAATATACATACAAACCACACCCACATATATGTGCATATATATAAATAAAATACTATATACTATGGCTTTCCTTTAGTCGTATACTATGCTTTCCCTTCTCTTAAGTCTCACTGAAGAAGATGAAAGTGCTTGAACATATAGAAAGGCCATTCCAACAAATACGTGGAGTTTTGAAATCCAAAAATTCTACCTCCAGCTGATTGTCCCAGAAAGCAATGGATTGGCCTTGGGTTGGTATTATCTGATGGGCATCTGGCCATTTAGTGGTGCGGCCATTAGTTTGAGCCTTTGCCTCCTCTGCATGCCCAGATGAGTCAATGAAAAGGCACTTTGGCGCTTCTGCTGAGACTCTCGATATTCCGTATCCCAGATCATGCGTGGTGGGGTTTTGGATTTGGCTTTAGCTCCAAACTTAGCTTTAGAAGGATCTCTTTTGAGAACAGAAAGCATACTTCTTTGGGGGCCATCAACTAATTTTCTTTGTTCTTCTCGTTGTTTTACCATTGCCAGATGTTTCAGCATCCCAGGGGATGCTATAGGCTCCTGCTGGGCCTCGCCAGATCCTGAAAGTGACTCACAAAACTACAACTCCGTTAACATTTTATGAGGCCAACATGGCCAAACATAGAGGCAGGGATAACTGGGACTTAAGTAGAAAAGATGTTGCCAGAAAAAAAAATATGGAAGACTTCAGGCAGTTGGACTAGGATGTGAATTCTTGTACTAAGACTCTAAAATTTTGGTAAGTTTGTGGGCTTAGGAAATAAAAATAATACTCCATCAGCACAATCTCATCACCTTTGTCTTTATGGAAGTGGTTAAACCACAGAGCCTCAGGGACTAGGTACTATGATTTTTCTTCTTTCTGGTTTCTTCCTTGTATAGGAAATACCCATAAGGGGTAGATTAAGGCAGCTACTTGACAATACTCTGTACAACAAAGGTACTGCTTGCACACTCGAAAATGGTTATTTGTGTAGTTCAAATGAAGTAAAGTGTGTAGAAGTTCTGGAAAGTGGGTAAAGTAGGCAATAGGCATTAATTAAGAGCTCATGCACCTGGAAATGGGCATACAAAGAAAACTACAGGCTTCTAGTGGCTTAGTAGGGGAAGACAGAATGTAAAAAGAATGAAAAGTAGGGGCTGGGGTGGAAAAGAAGTTACCTACATGGGCCTTGGTGGCAAAGAGTGGAAAATCAGGAAATGAAGTATGGGTGGCCTGAGCCAGTACTGAAATGGAGGCCCCAGAAGGAATTTACTAATGTGAGAAGGGGCTGGCATGGCAGAGAGATGCTGTAGAATGGGAAAGGCCCGGGCACAGAGGGAAGTTCCAGGGTGAGAAGGCAGCCTATTCATGGTGGTAAAGTCTGGAAAAATTCAACACATTATATTTGCTGTTATTGCCAGTATTTTCATTCCTGTTGAAGCAGTAAAAGGGATGCCATTTAGGGTTTGGTCAAGCAGGAAAAAGATGGGCCTTCCGTGTGTTAATGAGGAGGAATCACAGGAAGCTATGCTGTACCCACAACCTTAAATATTAAAAAGTGCCTAGAGAAAAGGCTCTGCATGGCAATAGTGTTGAGAATTGCTTAGGAAGAGAAATGATCATGCTTGCTCAATTTACACTGATATGCAGGTCACTTTAAATATGGAGTCACTCATGTCAAGAGAGGAATGATGCAAAGAACTTTCTCTTTACTGCCACACAAGATAATACCTTGTATAGACCAATTGAAGTAATTGGGGATATTTAACAAGTAGGTTATCCTATTGGGGATGCCCTCCAGCTTTTTGATACACTTTCTAAAATGTAACTTAGAGAGAATACAGGACTACAAACACAGCATGACTAGGGCATAGTACCCCAATACTCAATGTAACCTTTGATAGAGCTACATTAAAAAAATTATATAGTGTCCTATTGTGGGCCCAGATTGAGTTTTGCATACTCTAAAAGCCCTAGATCTTTCTTTTTAAATTTATTTTTAATATTTTTTTTTATTTTTTGCCTTTTGGAGGGGGGAGGGTAGAGCAATTGGGGTTAAGTTACTTGCCCAAGGTCACATGGCTAATTTTATTTTTGTGTCAAGTGTCTGAGGCCGGATTCAAACCAGGTCCTCCTTTTAGATCTTTCTTTGAAGCTTTTTTTCTAACAATGTCTTACCAATTCTGTCATTGTAAAACTGATTTTTTTTTTTTTGGAGGGGGAAAGGCAAGGCAATTGGGATTAAGTGACTTGCCCAAGGTCATATAACTAGTAAGTATGTCAAGTGTCTGAGGCTGGATTTGAACTCAGATCCTCCTGACTCCAAAGAAAACTGATTTTTTGAAACTAAGTAATAGCTTTACATTCATCCTTACTAAATTTCATCTTATACATTATTTTTTGTATTTTACTTTAATTTTATTTTCAGTTCTGAAAATAAAATTAAAATATTTATTTGAAATATTGAAAAAGCAAGGAAAGCAGAACCTATTAAGCAAAACACATTCCCACATAAGTCAGGTCACATGTATGTATGCAACACAGTGAACACATATGTATAATCTTGACCCCCACTCTGAGTCTATCTCTTCCCATCTGGAGTTGGATAGCATGTATCATCATAAGTCTTTGGAATTGTACTTGGTATCATTGTGTTGAGGAGTGTTCCTAAGTCTTCCAAAGATGTTTATCTTTGCAATATTGTTATTGTATCTCCTGTTTCTGTTTACTCCATTTGCAACAATTTATACAAGTCTTGTTAGCGTTTTCATTTTACTCAAGTCTAATCATTGTTTTTGCCTTTCAAGTCTTTGTTTAGGAATCCTGGCCCTAATATCCAGTATGTTAGCTATTAGTGCCTACTAATTTGACAATTGATGTGTACCTTCACCCAATTTACTGTCAAACTATTCGATCACAGGGGGCTGTCCATTTGGGATTGGTGGTCAAGTTGATATTGAGCAATGGATGACTTAGGATCTGAGTTCATTTAATGTTTTTTTTTTTTTGATGTTGATGCTAGCTAATTTGAAGGTTTGCTAAGAATTGTATGCACACCAGGTCATTTTATTCTTACGCCAGACCAACAGAGATAAGCCCAATTATTAGTTTCATTTTACTGTCATCTAGTTCTTATCTCTCCATCTTGTCCACCAAGATAACAGGAGAGACTTTGTCCAAATGCTTTGATGAAACCTATGTCTTTAGGATTCCCGTAATCCTACCAGTATAATAACTTTCCAAAAAAAAATGAGGTTAGTTCAGTATGGTCTGTTCTTAATGAAGACACGCTGGCTTTTCATGATCACAACCATCCTTTCTAAGTGTTCATAAACTACCCCTTTAACAATGTGTTCTAGGACTTTTCCAGGAATAATAGTTAAAGTAACCAGCCTATAATTTTCAGACTCCACCCTCTCCTGTTTTGAAAATCAGTTCATTTATCCTTCTCTGGGTCTGTGGTGCCATTTAATTTCTCAAAGAACACCACTAGCAACTCTATAATCACATTTTCTAGTTATTTCAGGTATTTGGGGGAGGTTGGGTGGTATAGTCTGAACCTTAGTTTGCTTATCTGGAAAATGGAGATAATAATGCCTACCCTACTAATCACACAGGGTTATTGTGAGGCACAAATGTTTAGAAAGCCCTTTCCCAATCTTTAAGTACTATTGTGTGTCCCCAAAGTCCTAGACCAGTTTTAAACTAATAAAGCTTAAAATTGAACTGACTTTTGGGACAACAAATTAATAACAGCAATGAGATGATGATGGTGAAGATGATGATGACAGCAATGATGACAGCAATGATGATGGTGATGATGATGGTGGTGGTGATGGTGATACCCTGGGATGTAGTTTATCAAAGTCTTATGACTTGAAATCACTGATCTGGGACACAGAATGCTTTCTGCGTGCTTTCAGTTTGCTACAATTCTATTATTGATATTTCTTTTTTTCCTTATAAATAAATTCTGTTACCAGAGCATATAGAGGGGAGTGATAACTGGAAAAGAGGGGTCCCTAAGGATAGGGATGTCACATGGACATGATCATTGTTATGAATGGGGTGAGAAAAGTGGGGATAACTCTTACCTAAACCACCTGTTGACTTCCTTCCTACAGGTGGGCTGGTTTCCCCAGTTTACAGATAAGTAAATTGAGGTATCCATCACTCAGTCAATCAACAAGAACTTTAAGCATTCACTAGCAAAGCAATGTTATGTTAGAGTTAAGGCAGAAACATAACATATATCATTCTAGTACTACTGTCTCTTTGTAGACCCCATAGGTTAAATATCTGATCCAAACTATTGAATCCAACTAGCATTTATTAAGCAGCTATTATATGCAGGACACTGTGCTAGGGACTGGTGAAATAGAACAGACATGTGATAGATACCTGTAGGTCCAAGTCTACATTCACAGCACCAATGGCAACCATGAATATGCCAGCATAATTTTGAATCACAAAATATAATAGACTCTCCATATAGAAAACAGAAACAAAATATTTATTCAGGCACCAGAAAACCAAATCCCAACACCAGAAGACTGAATTCATCATAGCAACAAAGAAATCTATAAACAATAAAGCTTCCTACAAGTACTCACAAACCTAGATGTTTCCTTGCCTGCATCCTCTCTCTCCCACCATACTAACTGCTCTGACTCCCAGTTTCCTCCCAGCTATGCTCCATCCTTCCTGCTCCATTTGTTCAGCAAACTCCTCCCACCACAGGCTCCATGTGATTACATTCAGCCTTTAAGGGGCAGGGAAGATCTTTAAATTCCCATTATCATTGCAATACCTCAGCTCCATAGCTACAGGTTTTCACATCTCTGTGTTTGTTGTTGGATGCCCCTTCTCTCCCTCCCACCTAATTTGCTTTACACTGTATCTGGACTTTGGAGCAGCACTGGCCATGACCCTGTGCCAACACAAAAATCCTTTAATGCCCCAGTCACCATGATAAAAACCCAAGAGGAAAAAAAATTCAGGAACCCTAATACTGTGGAGGGTGTCTCGAACTGCTCAATTCACTTGCCTTTTAAATATCATCATCATCATCATCATCTTCATCATCATCATCATCATCTTTGCTTGCTGGTCTCATCAATGATGTACAAGCTCTGTTTCTTCCATTGCACTCCCTTTTACCCTGGCTAGCTGCCACCCTTGGTAGAAGTGCCAGAGGCTGGCTGGACCAACTCATTCCAGTTTTTGCCACAACCCTGGCATGGATCAAGCAATCTCAGAGATTCTCCCACACTGCATCAGGTGCATCTTCCACCTGTTCATTCCCCTTGTTCTCACTTCACTACTAACAAAGAGTGCTAATTCAGGAGGGGCTTGGCTGCTTGAGGAGAGAAGCTGGATCTTATTTCTAAGCCGTCCTAGTCCTGCACATTAGAACCCATATAATAAATATTTATTGAATGGCGTTTTTTGGAGCTCTAACAAGGAGTTGGTTTTTTGTCCAATGGTTTGGCCTAGATGTGTCATGTTGGGGTTCCCTGAGGAGAGTGGAGGCTGAGTAAGATTCCCCGGATTCCCTGTGGAGTGGAGGGAAGCTCTGGCAAGCCTTAGGGAAATGGATTTTTTTAAGTGAGGATTATTTTGGATTGCACAGCTATGTGTGTGTATCTTTTGGGGGCTAATTCCTTGCCAAAACCAGAGCTCATTTCTGAATACTTATTTACCAAATATTAAATACTCCCAAGATTGCTCTTCTCATTTTGCTGAATCTGAAATGGAGATGACTCAGCGAGGAGGAAAAACAAGCCTCAGAAACCCTGTCCCCCAGAATTAAAACATACGGCCCCAAATCACATGTTGCCATTCTTCCCCACACACAACCGAGCCAGGCTTGATTCCTACTCAGGCACATGCAAGTGCATCCACATGCACCAGTAGAAATAGGCACGTGTATACATGTGTGCAGAGGCACAGCTAGAACTCGTGTGTGCATGCTTATATATACCCACATCTACATCCATGTAAAGAACTGTATACATGCATTTACACATACATGCACACACTTACTTGCAATGTACTTTCCAAATGCATATATGCATATATACTTGTGCCCAGATGTGAAAATTGAACACATATGGATGTTCATGTATAAATTTTATGCTCATGGATTCACACATGCATGCACACAAATGACTGCATTGCATGCATAGAATTAATACGGCATATGTTCAGTGTAATTTACATGCACACAGGTATATGCACACATACACATATGTATATGCGCACACATGTGCACATTTACCCCCACCCATGTTCCTGTTTCCGTGATGACAAAGTCCCCTATTTTAACATTGCCTCAGTGTACTCCAGGTAGATCTCCATCAGCTCCTCCTGACCCTTCTTTCTCTTTAACATGGCATGGCCTCTTCAATAAGGTATGACCTTGACTTTTCCTAGGTCCTTGTTATCCCTTGTTTTGCCATGGACTCAAATACTCAGTTTATGAATTGCAGCAGCAATGCAAATCAACTGAGCTTCTCTGTCTCCCTGCTGCTGAAGTTCATACTCAAGTTCTGACCTTGGACTTAGCCTCTTAAAGAGAGGTCCCAATTGAGGAAGATAAGTCAAAGAGAGGGAAAGGCCACATAGACATGAACTACGTTCTAGGATATGTAATTTTTTGCCTATGTATCTCCTAAGGAACCATGTGTATCCAATTTCAGATGGATGCAGGGACTTATGGGGAGCTAGTGACCTGCAGTCACTAGGACTCAGAAGGAGGCCAACACAGCCATGCAGGCCCATAAGAGACCAGCAGCAATCACATGAAGGAGAGACAGAGTTGTAGAAGGAAAGAAAGACCTGAGATCAGCAAGAACAAGGAGCCTTATAGCAGAGGAATAACCCACTACTATTCTGAAGCATGTTGACTATATAGGGTTTCTTGACTCCTTATCAAGTCAAGTCAAATTAAATTAATACACATTTATTAAGCACCTACCATATCAAGTTCTTGTCTCTTGAAGTGAGATTCACACAAAGAAGTACTTTAAGTTTAGAAAATCATATAGTTCCTTGAGAGGTACAGACCAACTGGAGGAGGGCATTGTTTGACTCTCCAGCAGCCCCAAATTCTTTTCCCTCTTGGGGTCCCCTCAGGTAGACCAATCAGCATAATACTGTAAATTTGAAAGACTCTACAGGTCGCTAGGGAAGGCAGAGACCCAATGGAGAATGAAGGGTAAGTATGCTGATCATTTGTAGGCTTTGGCACCAGTCCTTTGCATTTTGAGTTTAGAATAAGTACCAAATGTCGCGCCAACCCCCGCCCTCCGTATTTAGTGTACTGTTGGTTTCAGTGGATGCATGAGGGCCCTTATGGAAACATTAGCCAAATTCCAATGAAACTCCAGATAGGGGTATAGAATGAAAAGATTTTAGTGAAAAGCACCTAAGAAAGAATCAAGAATGTATTAGATAGACTATAGTTTCAATAATGGGTCACAAATAATACCCCATCTCCCATTGCACTTGTTTCACTTATACCTACCTGCCTCCATACTCTTTCTACCAAAAAAGGTCCAAGCTGGCTTCATGAATGACAGAAGGGACCAGTCCAGAGGTAAAAAAGTCCCTAGCTGAAAGCCATGACTGATTTTCCAGAAGGATTAGTACTTTCTCCTTAGCTTCTGTTGCAGGCTTAGTATGATGGGAAATGTTTTAGATTTCTGTTTCTTAGCAAAATGGGGGTCACTCAACATTGACCCTGGCTTTTGATGCTGGTATGATAGGCTCTGTTTATAGGGACTGAGTTCCTGTTAGAATAGTTGCTTGCTTTATAGAATAGTTGTGTTCCTGAAAAAGTTATGTATAACTTTTTTTTTTGTAAATTGAATCATCTTCTAAATGTACTGGGATAACTCATTATTTAGAAGATTGTTTCACTGAATCCTTTAAAAATTTTTTATTTTATATTTTAAATTAGTAAAGATTTATACTCTCCCTCCTACTCCTCCCCTTTTCCCAAAAGAAAACAAAGAAGCCATTTACAACAAAGATATATAATCTAACAAAAATTCCCACATTGGTTGTGCCTGAAAATGCACATTTCATTCTGCATCTGGAGTCCCTCATCCCTCTGTCAGGAAAAGGTGGCTTGTTTCATCATCAGTCCTATGGAATCAGAATCGGTCAACACAGTAATGTTTGCATTTTGTCTCCCCTACTACATTGTAAGGTGCTTAGGGGTAGGGGACTATCTTGCCTCTTTTTGTAGCTCTGGTGCTTTAGCACAGTACTTGGCCTAGGCGAGGTGCTTAATAAATGTTTATCAATTAATTAATTGATTGATGAGACCTATATAGGAAAGGTGATTTACCTAAAATAAAATAGTTTGCAGATAGCAACTGGGATTGAACCCAGGTCTTCTCACTCTATATCCAATTCTCAGTGCATAGATATTTTCCTTTTTCAAATGGATCAAAAAAGAGGAAAAAGGCCCAGGGGCACAGAATCTTGGAAACATGAATAATCACCCCTTAATTTAAAAGCCTGATAAATTTAGACAGCACCTAGAGTAGAAGGAGAGTTGAATTTGGAGTCCACAGACCTAGGCTGGAATCCCAACTGCTATTTGTAAACTATTTTTATTTTAGACAAGTCACTTTCCCTCTGTAAATCTGAATTTCCTCACCTATTAAATGACAAGACAAGATGCTCGCCAGAGTCCTTGGGCTAAATCCTATGTAAGTGGTCTAGGTCCCCTCTTCCTCTTTCCATTGCCAATATCTTAGGACAGGCTCTCATTGCTAATCATCCATAGTATTGTAAGAGGCTCCTGGGAGGTCTTCCTGCCTCCAAGCTCTTCCACTTCTTATCCATCCTTTATACTGATAATATGTCTAGTGGATTTGGTCATGCCATTTAGCTGCTCCAAAATCTTTAGTAGTTCCCTATTGCCAGACTCTTCTGCCTGGCACTCAAGACCATTCATAACTTGGTGGAGCCCTAACTCTCTAGTCTTTATCTCATATTACTCCATTCCATACCCTTTACATCACAGACAAAGTGGACAATTCTCTTCCTTACAAACACATTCTGTTTTCTTCTTCCGTACATTTGCTCAAGTTGTACCCTATTCTTGGGATGTCCATCCTCCCTCACTTTCTCTGTTGAATTCCTACTAGTTCTTTAAAGCCCAGCTCAGTCAATTGCCATCTCTGCCACCAAGACTACTTTGATACCCCACCCCACCCCAACCCTTCCCTGCCATTCCCTTTCCACTCAGGTCTCATATAGCACTTAGCTTCACTCCTAATGCACTTAGTTATAATACACAATACTATGTGATATCTGTGCTTGTGTATTACTGTTCCCCCAATGTCCCCATGAGACAATAAGTTCCAATATGAAAATCTGGGATCCCATCTTATCTAAACTTTAAACCTTCCCCTGCACCTAACATAGTAAGTTCTTAATATTTATTACAACAGATTGACTACAAGATGTCTTAGCTTTTCTTAAAGAGAAGCTACCTCTAGTTTAATTTGAAAATCCTGGTGTTAGAAAGGAGGCAAACCATTACTCATGCCTTCTCTTACAGAAAAAAAAAATAGTACCTAGCTCTGGATTGGCTCACATTTATTGACTTGACTTGAGAAAGTAAATTTACCCTCTGCCTAGCTTTGCAGGGAATAATGAGAAACAGGGAAGCATTGTGGATAGAAAAGAGATTAGTTCTTAAGTTTATCCTGTGACCACTTTGGCAGGACAACGGAGGGAAATCTATAACCTTTTGCCAGTGGTGCATGGGTTGTGAAAGTAAAAAGGAAACCAAATGGAAGAGACATTTTAAATCATGTTAATTATAATAATGATAG
Source organism: Petaurus breviceps papuanus (assembly GCF_028583685.1). Lineage (NCBI taxonomy): Eukaryota > Metazoa > Chordata > Mammalia > Diprotodontia > Petauridae > Petaurus > Petaurus breviceps. The sequence continues at coordinate 15,130,841 of NW_027185876.1, forward strand.
CTGGTCTGGTACTTGTATCATATGTCATAGTTTACAAAGAAGCCCTTTTGTGTTTGATCATCACAAGAAGACCTGTGGGTACTACAGATATTGGTCAAAGAAGAGCTTCCTGATCAGGTATAGGTGGAACTGGATGACCTCAGACCCTCCAGATCTGACATTTACAGAACTCAATGAGTTTTCTTTGCCTACCCACCCTGATATTCCTGAACTGTGGGAGACCACAGCTTTCCTTCCAGTTCTGACACCACTTTACTGGTGACTGTTGGCATTAATTTCATGTTGCTTTATTTAATTCTGTCCAATAAACTTTCATGAAAAGTTCATTACTATGGGAGGTACAAACATTTTTAAAAAGGAGGATGTTTGTTTTCTTTCCTAAGAAATCATCTAGAATGTTGCCACAGAACTGATGAACTAACATTCCTTTGTGGTCAATGCTTTTTTGTTTTTTATGGTCCCTTTGCTTGAGGAGCTTACAATCTAGTTGAAGACAGGATATGGCTACAAGTCACTATAAAAATACAACATAGAATGTGAAACATGACCCAGGAGGGGCCCACATAACAATAGCAAGTATTTATTTAGCATGTTAAGGTCTGCAAACCTAGTAGTACCTCATCTGATAACAGCCCTCAGAGGTAGATGTAATTATGATTCCTATTTTACATATGAGGAAACTGGGCCTGGGAGAGAGGAAATGACTGGCTATTTAGTGTCTGAGGTGGGATTTGGATGCAGGATTTTTTGACTGCAAGTCCAGGGTTGCCTCTCTAACCAATCAAAGTACTATGAATTTTAAAGACAAGTGAAATCACTTTTGGGGTTACCTATGTGGGACAGTGGAAAAGGGCTGGGGCTGGAGTCAGGAAGACTCATCTTCCTGATTTTAAACCTGGTCTCAGACACTTACTAGCTATGTGACCCCGGGCAAGTCACTTAACCCTATCTACTTTAGTTTCCACATCTCTAAAATGAACTGGAGAAGGAAATGGCAAACCATTCCAACATCTTTGCCAAGAAAATCTTAAAGGGTTTCACGAAGAGTTGGATAGGACTGAAAAAACAATTGAACAACAACTGAAATCAGTTTTTGACTAATGAGGAGTCATGTTCTGTGGAGGAAGGAGAATTTGAGCCATGCCTTGAGAGATGAGTAGGAGTTTTACTTGTTCAAACACTGACCTAGAAGATTTCCCCTAAGGTTCTCATAATCTCAAAAATGGCTAAACTCAAACACACACATGTACCCAAAGATAGACAGTTAATAAGCACTTATTAAACACCTATTATATGCCAGGCACTGTGCTAAGAGCTAGGCATACAAAGAGAGACAAAAGACCTCCCTTGCCTTCAAGGGACTGTAAGTCTCATGGGGGAGACAACATAAAACCAACTATATGCAAACAGACTATTGGATGAATGGGAAATAATTAACAGAGGGAAGGACTAGAAAAAAGAGAGGCTACAAAGGTATTCTGTAGGTGAGATTTTATCTAGAAGGTGAGGTTTGATCTAGAAGGTAGAGATGAGGAAGGAGAACATTTGATACATAAAAGAAGACAAGAGAAAATGCCTGGAGGCAAGGAATGGAGCTCTCTTGTTTGTGGTACAGCAAAGAGGTCACTAGCACTGGACTAAAAAGTACCTGGTGAGGTGTAAAGTGTAAGACACCTGGAAATTTGTTGGGGAGCTAGGTTATGAAGGGCTTTGAATGCCAGGCAGAAAATTTTGTAACTGATCCTGGAGGTGTCAGGAAGCCACTGGAGTTTATTGTTATGATATATAATCATTAGAATTATTAGGTGTATTGTATTATTGTAATTACATATATAATCACTATAAAGTCTAATGGGCTGTTTTAGGAGACAGTAGGCTGCCTCTCACTGGATTTTACAAGGGAAATTTAGCTGACAACTTGTCAGGGTTGTTATGGAAAGGATTCTGGTTCAGGTCTGGTTTGAATTAGACAGCCCCTGGTTCCTCTTCTGTCCCTGAGATTCTGTTAGACAGATGGAAGATACTGTTCAGAACAGACAATAAAATATTAATGACCTCTAGCCACTAGAGACACATTCCAGAGGAAGCTGCCTTTCTTACCTTTGTGAATTCCTCACTGAAGTGTGCATCTGGGAGCAAGTTCTGCTGACCTGGGCTGTCACAATAACATTACCCAATATGGATTTCAGAGAGAGGTTGTTGAAAGTTTATTCACATCCCAAAAGGCTATGTATGCCCTCATCCCACTGGGGCGCCTCATAAGGAGTATGACCTCCCAACTCCTCCCTGCTTCCTCACTCAGTCCTCAGGAGATTTGCCATCCTGGTGCTGGCTGCAAAGCTCTGCGTTAAGATGTAGCTTCTCTGACACAGCTGAGCTGGTGAACCATCTTAGTGACTGCCAGTCTCTGGGGTAAAGCCAGAGGCCAGCATACCATGATATCCTTCAGAGGAGACTGAGTGTTTGTCCACAGGGGACTGGGAACAGAGGGCACATTCCTTCCTACAAAGGGATTTGGACTCAGAGCTCTAGAGTTGTTTTTTTAACTATTACTCTCTTCTATGTAGGGCTGGTCAATGTAAACATGTGAAGCTCTGGGACTTTGTCTTGAGGGTTTATAACTTCACCATTCTGTTCCCTTCACTGTCCTCTTTAAGGGTACCGGTGTGCCTTTAAATCTCTCCTTATCTACATATGGGTTCTGGGTTTATCATTCCAATCCTCACTCACACTGGTAACCCCTTCCTCAGCTGTCTCTGTACCTCTTGAGGGACTGTGATTTTCTTTGCTGGTTACAAGGAGCATCACTGACATATCTCCTCTCACAGGGAGTGTCTTTCCAATGCTAGAGCTCATGAGCCCCCACCGGTGTGTTTCCCTCTGTGATTATCAGTTGATAATGATTAGACACCCATGTGCAATTAGCTTTTAGAAAAGGCTATTTATGAAGGTAATATAGTAAGAATAATAGGTATAAAGCATCCTCTGAAAAGTCTGTGTCTTATCCCCCTTCCCTCCATCACTACGTGCAGAGTCCAGGAGAAAGTGAACTCAAAAATAGAGAGCACATTGTGACCAAGAAGTAAACCACTGGTCCTGGTTGTTCAAAATCCTTTTCTCCCTTTGTCATGAAATTCTCAGGCACAGTGTAGCTTTTCCAATGGTTCCCTTTAAAGAATATCTAGTAATAGTAATGATAACGACAGTAATAGTGATAGCTTGGATTTATGTAGTACTTTAACTTTTGTAAAATGTTTCATGTGCTGTCTTATTTAATACTCATAAGAATCCTGTGAGGTATATGCTATTACCCCAATTTTACAGATGAGGAAAGTGACTTGACCAACATCACATAGCTAATAAGTATCTAAGGCAAAATTTGAACTTGGGTCTTCCTAGCCGCCTTACTGCCTCTTAGTAGAGTCTTGAGGCTGCCTTTTCTGGGTGAATCTTATTTGTCATTGGCTTCTATTATTGGCATTGGAGAATATTGCTATGATGAAAAATTCTCTTTTGACCCTCTTGAAGTAACAAGGTTTTCCCTTCTTCAAGGAGGGAAGGGAGGAGACCAAGAACAAGAATGAGTCCAAGGATCCTCCTCCTTCTGCCTTCTCCTCTCCTCCAAGTCACTGAAGGGCTTGGCCTGAATTTCTTTCTCTTAGATCACTACTTACTAAGATACTTTAATTCCAAACTGGCTTACTATTTCATACAAAGCCCACAGGTAATAACCGTGTTTCAACTAATCTGAATATATTTCTTGTTCAATATCACTCCATTTCATTCAGTGGCTTTCAAGGATTTCTAAATTGATCGAGGACTTTTTATGCCTAGTATTAAGAATTTTATGGATTAATTATTCAGTGGAGGTGTTTTCACACAGCTAAGGTAATCAGTGATATTTACCATATTTACTCTCATGTTTGGAAGGTTTGGATGTTCTATGGGACATAGAGAACAATGTAAAATTTTCTATTGTGTGGAAACTTCTGAAAACCCCTGGCTTAGAACATGCCATTGGGATGAGATAATTGATTGATTCACTGAACCCCACCCTTATGGCTTTATCAAACCTATTTCACAAAGGAAATATTATCATTTACATAGGGAAACACAATACTTTGGGAAAAGCGCTCTTGCTAAACCAGGGAACCCATGTTCACTCCCCACCTTTGATGTTTAATACCCTGTGACTTTGGCAAATCACTTCATTTTCCAGGACCTTAGGTTTCTTCATCTGTAACAAGAGGAGATGTACCAGAAGACCTTCAAAGTACTTTCCAGTTTGAGATCTATAATCCTATCTCCGAATTAACTTGTGTGAATTTAAGCCAATGGATCACATTTTTACATGTTAAGTCTCATTTCTAACGATGAATTTTAAGACTTTGGAAGTTCACGTATCAGCTAGTGAATGGTAGTATCACTTTGGTGTTAGGAAGGTTTTTCCCACTCCCTGAAATCATATCTCAAAAGAGGCCAGGCTCCCCTTTCATGTGCTAATAGCTCACATTTGATAGCTTTTTTTTGAGGCACTTTATACACATTATGTCACTAGATACTTACAATCACGTGAGGTAGGTAGTATAAGATTTATTGTCCCATTTATAGATGAGGAAACCAAGACTTGGGTTAGTGATCTTGCCCAGAGCTATAGAGCAGAGTACAGGCTTACACTCAGGTTTCAAGTTGACTCCAGATCCACAGTTTTCCTTCCATATTGGGCTCAATTTCACAGGGTATGGATTGAGGGCTAGAAGAATCCTATTCCCCTATTTTATAGGGGCTTACACATTTTAGAGGCCACCAGGTAAATGTTTGACTAGAGTAGCTTTAGGGGGCGTTTTCCTGACTAGGTGGTAGAGGATGGCAGGAAAAGGCTAATGGAGATCTTTGTCAACACCATTTTGCTACTCTTAGACTCATGGTCTAAGGCAATCTACTGTCATCAAAAAGTACAATTAATTGCCTGTCACTATTCAAATGCCTTCTTCTCTGAGAACAGTGCATAAATGATAAAAACTCTTAGGGCTTCAAACTCCTTCCCACCCCTTTGCCTCAGAAGACCTTCATTAATGTCTGGTCAGATTGCTGGGATTTGGTATATTCTTGCATAGCCCTCACAAAACACACACCTATACAAACACACACACGCATATTACCCCCTCCCACATACATACACACACACAATGCACACACACATGCATTAGCTGATTGCTGGTAACTAGAAAGTTGGGGCCTTTCTGAAAGGAAAACTCTCAATGCATATCTGAGCGCTTAACCGTAGTCAAGGATGATGTCTGGACAGATTGTGTGTGTGCAAATGTGGCATTTCTTTTAATATTCTGTTTATCTTGGTATCTCATTCATGGAAACACAGTGTTCTTGCTGCTGGCAGTGACCATGCTATCTGTGGCATGCATTTTCCTTGCTCCACCATCCAAATGAGATCTTTGATAAATTGCATGAAACTGTGGTCTTCATGTACAGTGTTCTATGGAATGCTGGGATTCTATGTATCAACCATAAGGATACTCTGAGAGAAAAGTATAGTCTGGTGGATATGTTTAATGTCTCCAGGTCCCCAGTCCACGTTTACCATTACATTTGGGTGGTTTGGATGTTCTATGGGACACAGAAAACAACATGAAATTTTCTATCCCATGGAAACCTTTGAAAATCACTGGCTTAGAACATGTCATTGGGCTTGTTTAGAGTGTCCTCCCCATAAACTCTGCCTATTGAAATCCTTCCCAGTTGCTAAAATCATATTCTTAAAACTCATATTTGACCTTGTCACTCCTAGACTACTCAAAAGCTTCACTCTCCCCTCTTTCCTCTCAGACACAATCCTCAACCTGGCGTGTAAAGCCTTTCATCATTTGACTTCCCCCTACCTTGACTTTCTTGCTGTTTCTCACACATGCCATCCCATCTCCCTTCTCCTTGCCCAGGAGGTCCTCCATGCTTGGAATATACTTCTTACGTCCACCTCTTAGGACTCCTAATTTCATCCAAAGCTCATGAGACCTTCTTATTCTGATCTGCCCTCTGACTTGCCCCAAGTGCCTTTCTTCCAAATTACCTGTTATTTACTTTGTACATATTTTGTACACACACACACACACACACACACACACACACACACACACACACACA
>NW_027185876.1:15137009-15148051 GCF_028583685.1 Petaurus breviceps papuanus
ACACACACACACACACACACACACACACACACACACACACACACACACACACACCCCTCTGTTAGAATATAAACTTCTTGAGGGCAGGGACCCTTTCATCTTTTGTCATGTCAGCACCTGGTATACTATCTAGCACATAGTAGGCACTTAACAAACATTTATTAATTTATTGATTGAATAGCCTGAAATTATAATTAAATTGTTAAATAGATTTTTTTTGCAACCACAATCTTTTCAGAAATATATCCATAAGCATGACAAGCAAAAAATCATGGAAATAAATTCAATGTTACAGGTAGCATCGATGATTTAAAATATTAAAATTCTATTGAATGAAAAGGAAAGCATGAGGCCCAGATTTAGAATCACAATACCTGGTTTTGAGTCTTGACTTTGCCACTAATTACCTGTGTGACCTTGAGGAAAAGACTTCAACTCTTTGTGCCTCCGTCTTTGCATCCGTAAAATGAAAGGGTTGGGATATGAGATCTACCTTCTAGCTCTAAGTCCTATGGGCAGTCAATCTGTTGCCCAGGCTTTTCTAGAGGCTTTCTATTTAGAGTCCAGAGCTGAAAGGGACTCCAGAGGTCATGTAATTGCCCCCCACCCCCATTTTACAGATGAGAAAACTGAGGTCGAAGAGGATAAGAGAAATGTTCAAGATCATACATGTAGTGAGTATCAGAGTGGGGGATCTGAACCTAGGTCACCTGACTTTAGAACCCGTGTTCTCTCCACTTTAGCAACCTCCCTCCTTGTACCCAATTTCTCCTCTCCACACACAGTGCCTCCATCTTAGTTCTGGCCCTTATTATTTCTTATTCAAACTAGGATATTAATGACCTAAATGGTCTTTCTGCATCTATTTCTCTCTGATCCCCAACACACCCTTTACACAGCAGCCAAATTAATTGTCTGGGGGCGGCTAGGTGGCACAATGAATAGAGCACCAGAGTCAGGAGGACCTGAGTTCAAATCCAGCTTCAGACACTTAACACTTACTAGCCATGTGACCTTGGGCAAGTCACTTAGCCCCAATTGCCCTGCCTCCTTCCCTCCAAAAAGCAAAAACCCGAAAAAGGCACTGAATTTCTCAGGTCATTTCCCCTGTTCAGAAATCTTTGTGACTCCCTCTCACCTATGGAATAGAATAGAAGATGATGCGCTTGGCATTCAGAGGGCTCCTCAGCCTGGCTGTGGTCTACCTTTCTAGCTGTGCTCCCTATTAGTCCCCTCATGGATTTTATGCTCCTGTAAATCTAGGCCACCAGCACTTCCCTGATGATTTGTCCCACCCTCTCCCTGCGTCCATGCCATGATGAGGTGGGCATAGTAGGTGTTTCAGATATTTAAAGGCGAGGTCAAAGAGGGATTAGACTTCTGTTTTGCCCCAGAACTGGAAAGAGTGGGTGGAAATTGCAGTGACATATTTCATCTTAATGGAAGGAAAAACTGTCTGACAATTAGAGCCATCCCAGAGTTGAATGGATTATTGTCTCAGGTAGGAGAAGGCTTCCCCTCTCCAGCAGTCTTTGAGGAAAGACTGGAAGAGAACCTGCTGAGTAGGTCATGGAGAAGATTCTTGTTTAGATACGGGTAGGACCAGATGGTCAGCAAGGTCAGTTCCAATCTGAGATTCCATGATTCTCTGAATGTATGTCCTCAGGGGGATTTTAGAACATTTCAAAAGGCAATGACTGAATTCAGATGGTCTGGTACTTATGGCCTATGTGACTTTGGGCGAGTCATTCAGCCTCCTTGGGCCTGAGTTTTCTTATCTGTAAAATAAGGGGGTTGGATTAGAGGCCTCTGAGGGCTTTCTAGATCTTGGCCTAGGATCTTATGCCTTCTCACTTGTTGAGATCTTTCTCTTCCTTCAAGGCTGAGCTCTATTTCCTTCATTTAGCATTTCCTGATAATAATAATTATTAATAAGATTATAATATTATAATTACCATATTATTTTATTACATGTTATTATTACTGTATTTCCTAATTACTATTAATTTCCCAATCCCCCCTCAGTTGAAGGGGGTTCTTTTAAAATGTTCCTCTTACAGATGTTGCCAAGAATTGCAAAATTATTGTTTGTGAAATTTAGACAACTAGATATCTACATATATATAGACATATGCATGCATATATAAATGTATATACACAATGCATGCCTGCACACAAGTTTATGTGTATGCACATGCCTGTACATGTGCATATATGTATACATGCATGTAAGCACACATACACACATGTATACATTTCCTAACTAAAAATTATAGCGACTATCCATCTTGCCTTATGAAGAAAGGGGGCTCCCAGGCTAGGGGGCTCCCAGGCTAGGAGGATGCCATAATGAGAAGGGAACATTGACGTTACCTGAAATGGGGGTCCTTAACATCTTGTGTCAGGGACCCCTTTGGTAGTCTGATGAAACATCTGGACTCATTCTCAGAATAATGTTTGCCTTTTAAATTTCATAATTGAAAAAAAATGCTAAATTTCAGTTAGAGGTTAATGAAAATAAAGATGCATTATTTTCCCCCATCCAAGTTAATGGACCCCCTGAAATCTATCCAGGAATGCCTTGGGTATCATAGATGAGAATTTATGGTCTGGAAGAATCCTCTTATTTTATTTTATTTTATTCTTGCACTTTGGCTTTAGGCACAGTCAGTGATTTCTTTTCTTTTTCTTTTTTTTTTGTTTTGTTTTCTTGGAGGGGGAAAGGTAGGGCAATTGGGGTTAAGTGACTTGCCCAAGGTCACATGATTAGTTTTTGTGTTACGTGTCTAAGGTCAGATTGAACTCAGGTCCTCCTGACTTCAGGGCTGGTGCTCTATTCATTGCACCACCTAGCCGCCCTGTCCCTCATTTTAAAGGCATGGAAGAAGAACCCTTGACTTGCCCCAGCTGACTTAGGAAAACCAAGCACAGGACTCAGGTCAGCTCCAAGGCTGCATAACTGTTGGTAAAATGATGCCATTTGATCACAGTTCGATGGATTGTGTCATGTGTTGTTGTTATTGTTGTTGCTGTTAGTACAAAGCTTTTATGATTTCAGAAAGTTTGAAAATCCCCGCACTGCAGCCACTTCAGTTCTTGAAGTCTTGGATTCTAAGCCCTCAAAACAGAGAAGCTGCTCTAACATGTGATGATTGCTATGGCATCAGCCCCTGAACATGGAGTCAGGAGCGATCTGGTTCCAAGTCTTGCCTCGGACACTGACTAGCTGTCTAACCTCAATCAAGTCATTTCAGTTTTCTGAGCTTACACTTCCTCATTTCTAAAAAGGGGATAACGTCATTTGGTTATTCTATGTAGAAGCCTGCGAGGTAACATCATATGTTTGCAAACCCTAAAATGTTCTATAAGAACTTACTATTTTCACTGTCATACTTACCTCTGTCTCGGTCTCTCTCTTTGTCTCTGTTTCTGTTGTCTTTCCGGTGGGCCTGCAGACTCCAGCGCTGATGACACCTGCTGAGATGACCCCCTTTTCCAAGCTGCCCTTGGTGCTGCTGCTGCTGCCTCCCATCTTGAGTGGTACCAAAGCTCAGGTTAATCCAGGTAACACAGCCACCCGTGATCCTGCCAGATCCAACAGAGCTTCATAGGCAGATGCTATCCCTGAGAATGTTTTCCTTGGGAGCAGCCCTGGCCTAGGTGTCCAGAGGTCATCAATCTCTTTGCTTCTGTGGTGGGGACAGACATGGCGAGGGCCAAGACTTGAAATATTTCTTATAGATATACTTAAATGAGTGGTCACTTCTGACATGGAGAGAGGGGGAGCTGGAGAAGGGTGGGACCAAGAGCCAGCCCCCACAACTTCAACTTCTGGGAAAAGCAGTAAGAAGGGGCCCTTGGTTATATAGCAAAGGATGTACTGGGGTTCCCAGGAGCCCTTGTACTGTGATGTTGTATAGAACCTTTGGGTTTCTGTGCCTGGAGATGGTCATGGGGATCTGGCACAACATGTCCTGTCTTCCGCAGGGCACAGCTGTGCTCAAAGGCAAATATTCATCTGAACAAACATTTATTCAGACATTCTAGGAGGAAGTACAGGGGCATGTCGTCGGGTTCTTGGGACATGTCTGTTTTGCTTTCTCCCTGATGCATTTGTGAGAAAACTTAAAAGAAAAAGTTATCATCTTCCAGTCTCTTACCACATCAGCACAGCAAGTCTTGCAAATAATTCCTCAAAGCTCATATAGTGGGCATATCTAGACCCCAAACAAGGCAGAAAAAGGTTTTTCTCTTACGCCCTGCTCAGATGATGCCTCTCAAGTATTGATACACCATTTGTTTTCTTCTTAGATGTATAGAATCCAGGGTCAGCATTGGATGTACTTTGTTGTTCACTTGTGTCCAACCCTGTGTGACCTCGTGGGGTCTTCTTGGCAAAGATACTGGAGTGGTTTGACATTTCTTTATCCAGTGTGTCCCCATTTTATAGATAGGAAACAAATGAACAGAGGCTAAGTGACTTGCCCAGGGTCACACTCACTTGAACTCATGCTTTCCTAACTCCAAATCAGATATCCACTGTACTATGAAGCTTGTCTATACTCTCCCTGACTGGTGGTATTTCAGGAAGTTTTTGAACTTGAAAGGAGGTTTGTACAAAAGAATCAGACAGGGCATGAGTGCAAAAAGCAATAGGCCTTTATGATGCCATGTTTTAACCCACCTAAGGAAAGTTCAAAGGCCTAGAAGTAAGACACTGGGGTTTTGGAGCATGGGAGTCAGGAATAAAAATAGCATATGGCCAGGGAGGTACCTGGGAAGATCTTTGGATTATCTCCAGATCATAGTAGGAAAATTGGGGGATCACTAATGGCTCTGCCAGAAAGATGATCCTGGGAGCTGGCATACCTAACCTCGTCAGCAACATGCAATTATCTACATATCTACGACATTTCTACAAAGGAGAGTAATCTGAGAGAGGAAGGCATGCACTAGCAGTTAGGGGGACCATAGGCAGGGATACACTAGGAACTACTTAGCAAGGCACTGGTTTTATAAGTGTGCGTTGTGGAAATTTCCAGAAAAAGGCAGAGTAGCAGTGTTAGAGGGAGGATATATGTCTAAAGCAGAAGCAATAAGCCTTATAGATCTCAGGGAAGCTAAAAAAACTCCAGAAGTTTTTTGGATTATTACAGGTGATCATTTAATCTTTGCTTGCATATCTCCAATGACAGGGAACTCATTACTTAATGAATCAGTTCTTCCATTTTTCAGACAGATATGCTTTTAAGAATGTTTACCCTTTTGAATAAAAATCTACCTGCCTGTAAGTTATGTTCTTTGCTCTTAGTACTGTTCCATGGGGGTAAACCAGAATAATCCTAAAAACAAAATACGCCCCCCTTAAAAATGTAAGCCTTTCATGCTCCCCGAAGGCTTCCCATTTCCTTTGCCTGATCCTTACTTGGCCTGGACCCTCTCCATCCCTATCACCTTCCCCCCACATTCTCCAGTTTGTCACGGCCCCTCCCCTCTTTTCTCCGTGGGATGTTTTTACCTCTTCCTTTCTCCTGGCTCCCAAAAAGCCCTGGTTGTATTAATCGTGGGCCCAGCTACTCCCATCATAATGTACCTAGCCATCTGCTTCCATCTGGGGATTCACTTGTGGGACTCCACCCACAGCTGTTCCTGCCCTGGACTCTAGAGCAGGAATTGTCATTGGGGCTTGGGAGAGCAAGCTGTCTGGGCTCTGGGAACATTCATGAGGACTTGTGGGAACTGAGCTGCCACGAGGACATTTATGTGACCAAACCAAGACAGCTGGCATCTTATGACAGGGTGCTAACCCATGGAACTGGAGCAGAATCCAGTCTGTCCCATGTTTGAAGACAGCAAAGAAAACAGTCTGTGCCATCCCCCCCATTTTTCCTTTTCCCCCAGAGTCTGATGCTTTCTTTGGCTTCTTCTGGCCAGGGGAAAAGAAATAAAGGCCTTGATTTATGGTAGACTAGTCAGGAACTTGGACTGTTCAAGCCCTTTTGAAGGATTAACCCTCCTCCTTCCACTATCCCTTCAAATGGACCAGCATTTATATATAAAATATAAAGCAAATAATTTTGGCTGGTCCTCACATATGCTCAGTGTCAAACTTTCCTATCACAGGGCCCCAAAGCACAACTAATCCATTGCTCAATCACTTAATCTTTCAATCAGCAAATGCTGACTGAATGTCCCTTGTTGGACCCCCCTGGGCTTGCTTCCTAGGACCTTGGGTTTTGGACCCAGTAAGCATAATCCTAGACTGGGATCATAGGATTATAGTTCTAGGACTTGGAAGGGATGTTAGTGGAAATTGAGTCCAATATTCTCATTTTAAAGATGAAGAAATTGGGGCACATGGAGGCTAAGTGACTTGCCAGGTTTACTTACATGTTTAGTAATCATTGATGCTTAGGTGGGATTTGGTGCTTACTCAGTGGGATTTGTTACTTACTTGGTGGGACTGGAACCTGGGTCTTCTTGCCCTACAGTACTGGTTAGTTGGTTGATTAATAACATCTGTGACGTCATGACTAGCCTTTACCACTCAACTGAATTCTTCCTAAGCAGGGAAGCATTTTGACTGACTTGGTTCACCCTAGAGACTATACAGAATATATTCTGGTGGTGGAAGGAAAGGTGATACATTAGATTGAGATACCCTTGCTGTGTGATTGCAGTCTTCCTAAAGCATGGGTCATTTGCCCTTCTATTCAAAAAGCTCAGTGCCCACCCCTCCCAATTGCCTCTAGGATAAAATATAAACCTACTATTTAGCTTTTAAATCCCTGCATAATTTGGATTACTGGTTCACTATACATGACATCCCACTTCCCATCTCTGTTCCTTTGCATAGGACATACCTCATTCCAGGAATGCACTCTTGCCTCATTTTCATCTCATCTAATTAATTTTTAGCTTATTAATTCTTAGTTTATTTCAAAGTTCAAGTGCCACCTTCTAGAGAGGGCATACCCTAATTCCAACAACTCCCCCTCCCCAGCCCCAGTACTCCCTCTGGAAAATTACTTTATATCTAATTGATTTGAAATTTTCAGATTATATGTTATTTTCCCTCATAGAATGTAAGATCTTTAAAGGCTGTGATTCTTAGTTTTTCCCTTTTTACCCCAGCACCTAAAACAGTGCTTAATAAATGTTTGCTTAATGAATGGATGACATTAACCTTTCTCTGTCTCAGTTTCCTTTCCTGTAAAAGGGTTGCCGAGGGTGATTTCTAAGGTCCCATATAGTTCCATCATTTTATGATCCCATGATGGTGACTCCAAAGAGGAGACAGTCTGCCCACATTGCAAGACCCACAGATTCTCAGTTTGGTTTCATAGTTTCTGAGATTTCATGATTGTCCATATGCTAGGCTAATCCCTCTCTCCCAATTTTCATGCTGTTTCCTAGATGTGAGAGTGTGAAGTTCCCACTTGAGTGGAGTCTGGCCCGTGGTGGCTCATAGTGGCCACTCAGTAAATGCTTCTTGACATGGGAATCTGACTAACAGGTATCTGTTAGTGGTTTTCTCTCCCATCAACCCTTCCCTCAGCCATTGTCCCCTTGAACTCCTAGCCTTGTCCTAAGAGGGACACAGTTTCTTTACCCCTTGCTAAGAGGAATATGCCCTTAGGGCTTTGGAAGCAGAGACTGATGATATCCCATCAGCCTTGGAAGCCTAACATTAGCAGAGTTGGAATTTCCTAGCATGGATGGCCCAGGAAAATCAAGGGTTGGAGTAGAATTTCTTATATTACCTGATACCCCTCAAAGGAATAAGGCAGTGCTGTATTTACCAATGTTTAAGTCAGCAAACCATTATTAAACACCTACTGTGTACACTGTTAGTTTTTGGAAAGGAGGAAAAACAGTTTAAATAAGACAGAAACCCTGCCCCCAAGTAGCTATGCAGATATGTGAATCACTATGGAGAGAAGGCTTAGCTTTTAGAAGCAATGACTCAGGGGGCACATGGTAGCTGTCTTCAAGTACTGAAAATTTCCCAAACTAGTTGGCATTTATTTGGAGCTTTAAGGTTTCCAAAACACTTTACATTTATCTTGTTTGATCCCCCCAAATCTCTGTGAGGTAGGTGTCACTATTATCCCCATTTTACAGATGAGGAACCTAAAACTGAGAGAAGTTAGTTAAATAACTTGCCCATAGTCACCCACCTAGGGAATGCCTGAGGCAGGATCCAAACTAGTCTTTCTGAAGTCCAGTCCAACATTCTAGGCACTGCTATGCCTAGCAACTATGAGGGACTGGATTTATTCTGCTTGGTTCCAGAGGACAGAGAAAATTAGAAGAAAAAAAATGGAGGCTGTACAAAGTAAGCTTTCTGTTCAATGAGCCTTCCCCCAAATTAGGGTTGACCCAAAGTAGAACAGGCTATTTGGGGTATAGTGGGTTTTCCTTTATGTGGACGTCTGCAATTGAGTTTGGGTAGATAACCCCTTACTAGGGATATCATAGAGAGGACTCTAGTCTAGATATAGGTTGGACCAAATGGCCTCAATCTCTGAGGTCAGTTCTCAAAGTTGTATGATGTTATTGCTTAGACTACCGGGAGGTTGGACACCTTCTAAGAGGTCGGGAGTAAGGGCTGTGTGATAAGGGTGGTGGCACAGTAGAAAGAGTACTGGGCCTAGAGTCGGGGAAGACTTAGTCTTGTGACCCTAGGAAAGTCACTTAACCTCTGTTTGCCTCAGTTTCCTTATCTGTAAAATGGGGATTATTATAGTACATACCTCCCAGGGTTGTTGTGAGGATCAAATGTGATAATGTTTGTAAGGCACTTAGCACAGTGCTAATTAGAGGCTTGAGGAGTCAACAATTTTTGTGTGAAAGATCCCAGAGTTTTAGTGGACACAAAGTTCAAGTGAGTCAACAGTATGATTTAATAGTCACAAAAATCGAATGCTGTTCTAGGTTACCTTTGAGGGCATGGTGTCTAGAACCAGGGAGATGATACCACTGAACTTAGCCTGGGAGGGATGATCACTAGGGTTCTGCATCCAGTCCTGGGTAGTGGAGTTTAGGAAGGATATTGACAAGCAAGGGAGTGGCCAGAGGAGTGCTATCAAGATGGTCATGGAACCCAAGACCTGACCACAAAAGAATCTGTTTAAAGAACTGAGAATACTTGGAAGAGAAGACAGTGGGAGGAGGGGGAAATGGTAGTTATTTTTAAGTACTTAAGGGTTGTCATGAAGAAGGAAAGAGTAGACTTCTCCTTGGCCCCAGAGGAATGATGGTGGAATATTCAAAGAGACAAAGTTAGGCTTGATATGAAGAAAAGCTTCCTAACAATTAGAGCCATCCAAACTAAAGAGTGTGTACTTCATTCTATAGAAAAGGGTGAGTCACTGGTTATTAGAAGAGAGGAGTGGCATGGTTAGAACTATGCATTAGTAAGATTGCTTTGGCAGTCAGGTAAAGAACTGATGGGAGAGGCTAGAGGCACAAAGAGTAGTTAGAGGCCCATTACAAGAGGTCCAGATGAGAGTGATCAATGAATGTGGTGGCAGTATGACTGGGAGAGTAGGGGATGGGGAGGAGGGGATATTGCTAAGGAAGAATCAGCCAACAGGATTGGAAAATGATGGGATATGGAGAATGATGAAAAGGCAGGTCTCAAAGACAATTCTGAGAGTTTGAGTCAAGATGATGGAAGGTTGGTAGTGCCAGGAAATTTGGGAGGGTGGAGGTTTTGGCAAGGAAGACAGTAGGGAAGGCAGGGAAAATTTTTAGCAATTTGGATTTGAGGTTCGTGGAAGACATTCAAGTGGAGATGAAAGGATCATACATTTAGAGCTGAAAGGGCCCTCAGAGTCTTCTAATCTAACACCTTCATTTTAGAGATTCGAAAACTGATACCTAAAGGGTAAAATAATTTACCTAAAGCCACACAAATGGCAAATATCAGGAGCCAGGATTTAAAGCCCTATCTTGTGACTGCAAATCTAAGTATTCTTTACCCCATTGCCTAGTGATGGTAAGTGAACCTTTGGAGTGAATGAAAGCACTAAGGGAGAACATAGCAAGAGGGGAGGATACCAAGGACAGAACCTTAGGGGAGCTCCCACACACAGATAGGGAGAAGCAGCAGCAAAGGATCCTGAGAAGGAAGACTCAGAATGGGAAGGTCAGAGAGAAAGGAGAGGGTCTCCTCACAGATGCTGAAGGACAGAAGAGGATGAAGAGAGAAGAGGCAGCTGTCAGGGTCAGTCCTGCTCAAAGGGCAAGGAGGAGGAAGACTGAAATCACTTGGACTCAAAGAGGAGTTGAACGGGTAGATTGGAAAGGAGCCTCAAGATACAGCTTTTTCTAGAGTAGGCACTCGGTCAATGTTTAGATTAATGACTGAAGTTGGATTCAGCCTCCTTTTACAGACCAGAAAATAAGACCTCGAGCGGTAAAGTGACTGCTTGCTCAAGCTCACACAGCTAATTAGTGGTAGAAATAGGATGAGATTTGGGTCTTTTCACTAAAGAAGAAGCCTTCAGACTGGGCAATTTGGTGGGTATGGGGGACTGTGGAGAAGCTGTTCCAACAGTGGTGAAAAAGGAAGTCAGACTGCAGGGACTTGAGTAATGAGTGGGTGGTGAGGCAGGGAAGGCAGTGGGAATAAATTATTCTGCCTAGAAGTTTAACAGTGAACAAAAGCTTGATGGAGTAGTGAGGAGAGCAATTGTTTATTTTAAGTTTGGAGATCCTGAATATGTTTGTCTGCAGAGGGGAAAGGAGCCAGTAGGTTGGAACAGTTGAAGATAGGAAAGAGGGAGGAGGGAAGGGGATGAGAGAGAGAGAGAGAGAGAGAAGGAGAGAGAAGAGACAGAGAGAAAGGAGAGAGAGAGAGAAGTGAGAGAGGAGAGACAGAAAGGAGAGACAGACAGTCACAGAAAGGAGAGAGAAAAGAGAAAGACAGAAAAAAGGAGAGATGGAAGACAGACAGAGGAGAGAGAGAGAGAGAGAGAGAGGGAGAGAGAAAGAGAGAGAGTCTCGGTGGGAGAGAGAGAGAGAAGAGAGAGCGA
>NW_027185876.1:15153051-15155391 GCF_028583685.1 Petaurus breviceps papuanus
AGGGGGAGGGAGGGAGAAGGGGGATGAGATTGAATGATCAGTTGATCTAGGTCTCTGAAGATACTGGAGGGGTTGGTCTCAGCAGCACAAATGGAGGCGTTAGTCTTGATAAGAAGTGTTATTTCATACTCTTAAACCAATGGGAAGGAATAGATAATGGGTGAAGATATATAGAGGTTTTGAAATATGGAGATGAGATAACAAGCCTTCTGGCAGATGGCTTCAATCATCCCAGTAAAATAAGAGAACCTCTGCTGGTGCAGAGGTAGAAACAGAATTGAGTGTTTGTATGTCTGATTGCATCATCATCTTTGAACAATACTGGACTTGCCCCAACCCAAGAAGTTAAGGACAAGGTCAGGCCAGCTGACTGTGGAAAGTGGGAGATGGTTGAAGTAGAGTGATTAGCAGTTCTGTTTCCCCCAGCCCTTGGGAGACATTTGTGGTCATGGCTGGAGGAATTTGTAGGAAGTAGGGGAACACAACCTCCTGATCATCACTTTACTCATCTGTAAAAATGGAGTTAATAATACTTGTGCTACCTACCTGAATGGCCTGTTGTTAGAATCACCTGAAATAAAGTATGCCAAACACTTTGTAAATCCTAAAGCAGGATCTATATATGAAGTAGTTTTATTCTTTCCTACTCCTACCACTACCAAGGTTTGGGATTGTTGGGCTTTCAGGTAGCATTCAAGGTGAGAAAATGATTCTTCAGGAGCTGATCACTTCACCCTCTGGGGTTGATTTGATATACATGGAATCCATATTGATGTCCTAGTTGCCTTACCTGCCACCAGGTTTGGACTCCTCTGAGGCCAGTGACACATTGCCTAATGAGTTAGTGTTTCTCATTTTTATCATATATTTAATCATATTCAATATATTTATCAACAAACATGTATTAAGAATCTAATATGTGAAGCACATTACACTAGGTACTGGGAACATAGAGACAAAAATGAAAGCAGACCCTGCCCTCCAAAAGCCTGCATTCTATTTGGGGATAGAACATGAATGCAGATAAGTAAATACAAAATAATTTGAGTGGAGAGAAGACAACTATTGGGGAAGGAGAGGAGAGATGAGTAGTTAGAAAGAACTTGATATTTTTGGAAGCTTAGCATAGTAGCCTGACATCACAATATTTTCCAGAAATGCTTTGTAGAGCTCTTTACCCAACCCCCCCCCCCCCATCCTTAGCATCCATTTCCCCAATCTTCCCCAAAGCACACTTGTAGATACACGTCAGTAATGACAGTGCATAACCATCCCAGGTCACCTGGAATCATCTTCAATTACTCATTATCCCACCTTGTAATTACATGAATGGAAAATCATCTATTAAATATTTACTGTGTTCCAGGCATGGAACATGAATGAGTGGATGGAATGGAAATGGAAATACATTGAATGGAATACATGAATGGAAAAGTTTCTATTAAATATTTACTGTGTTCCAGGTACTGTGCACTGGGGATGCAAACACAAGCAATGGAGAGTGTCTTTGTCCTCAAGGAATTTGTATTCTAATAGGGAAAAACAGAAGCTATGGGGAAGTGATAGTAAAGGAGGAGAGTTTGGGCCAGCAAAGCCATAGTCTTCAAGCAATTGATTGACATGGCCTTCCCTGGAATAGTAGTGTTGCTGTGATTACTGTTCTCAGACACAGGGTTGGAAGGAAGGGAATTGGAAGGGAGATGGGAATATATGAGTGCAGTGGTAGTCCTAGGGCCAGGCAACATAAGATGAATACTTCCCTGTCAGAACCCGAGTCTTCAAGTGTATAACAAAGGGCTGATAAACTGAAAGTTCTGCTTCATATTTTATTTCAGAGACTAACACATTGTTGTCTCTGCCCCCTATCCCTTCTATGTTTTTTTCTCCATTGATCTGGGTAAGTGAAAAATAAGTTGATATATTCTTTTTTTTTTTTGTATTTACTTACATATGTCTTTGTTGTTTCCTCCTCTAGAACGTAAGCTTCTTGAGGACAGGAAGTGATTGAGTGTTTGTCTCAGTATCCCCAGAACTTAGCGCAGAGACTTTCACACAGTAGATGTTGAATAAATGTTTGTTGAATTGTTGGTATTCTCTCTGACTGGGACACTACTCTTACCCTCTTCCCAGCTTGACCTCCCACCCCAGTCTTGAAGCAAAAGTTTGCTTCTTGCTTTCAGTTTCCTGACAGTGGGTCAGTCCTACCACTCCCCAGTGCTGAGGTAATCAATGTGGTTTTAGTTGGCTTGGAGCAAGGTCTTTCTTTTGCTGAGAGATAACAAGGCATGAAGAGACCTCCCTAGTAGAATTTCTCTTCTGGGGGGGAATGCCAGATGTTAC
>NW_027185876.1:15155401-15156196 GCF_028583685.1 Petaurus breviceps papuanus
ATGCATGTTGATTGATTGAAAGACTGGTAGGAGATTGAAAGACCAGGTAGGAGATTATTTCCAAGGTCCAGGGGTGATGTAAGGAGGGCCTGAACAATGGAGCCTGTAGTATAAGTGGAAAAGCAGGATTCAAGAGATGCTGCCAAGGCCTACCTCAGGGTGTTATTGCAAGGGCTAAATGAGAGATAGAAGTGAAAGTTGGTTTGGAAAACACCAACTGCCATGCCAACATGAAGTGATATAATTAGGAAAAAAGAAAATTAAACAACCACAAACCACACAGAACCACAGCTTCCATCAAGCCGATGACAGAGGGGAAAAAAAAATAAGAGAGCTGATAGTGGAGTCAGTCAGTGATCGGGAGGGTTCACCAAATGACCACAATATACTGGAGTTGCCTGTTGGGCATGGGGGTTTACAACAGTTCAGAGTACTGGCCATTTTGACACTCTAGAAGTAGACTCAGAGGCCCAAGGCATAGTATGTATCTTTTACAATCAATTCATCTGTGGAGAATTGTCTGTTTGTTGATTTGGTCTCTTTACAACTCTCTAAGTGCCTGGCCAACAGATCTGTTTGAATAGTGTGGATGTGGCAAAATGTTCCTCCCAGAGTTCTTAGATGGTTTGGATGTATACAAAGTAAAATATAATAAAATTTAAGAGAGGTCTCCCAGCATTCAAAATGCTGAGAATTTTTTTATGGGCTTAAGTGAAGTGATCGAGCTCATGAGAAGTAAGAAAGATTTTCATTCTTTCTTCTTCTTCTTCTTCTTCTTCTTCTTCTTCTTCTTCT
>NW_027185876.1:15156296-15164002 GCF_028583685.1 Petaurus breviceps papuanus
CTTCTCCTCCTCCTCCTCCTCCTTCTTCTCCTCCTCTTCCTCCTCCTCCTCTTCCTTCTTTTTAATGGCCTGGTTTATCAGGTGTCTAGGTAGCAGAGTCTTTGGGTCTTCAGGAAATGGAGCTCTGTTATGGAGGCTTGAGCTCTCTAAGCTTCGGTTTCCTCATCTGTAAAATGGATTAAATGGTCTCTGAGGTCCTTTCCACATCCAAGTCTATGAGCCTATTTGCTTATATCCGCCCCTAAATTATCTGCCAATACACTATAATTGAGCAAAGTCAAGGACTCTTGGTGTGTTGGCTCTCTCTTTATCAAAAGGGGGATATCAATGGATAACAACTTTCCTCAGAATAAATCCTCAACACATTACACTGTGAGGCATTATTTTTTTGCATATATAAATGGAAAGCATAGTTTGGAGTGTTATGCACTGAAGAGAGATAGAATAGTTTAATGAATCAAATACTAGATTGGTAGGGCAGCTACATGGAACAATGTATAGAGCCTCTGGCCTGGAGTCAGGAAGACAAGTTTCAAATCTGACCTCAGACACTTACTAGCTATGTGACCCTGGGCAAGTCACTTCACCCTGTTTGCCTCAGTTTCCTGTTCTGTAAAATAAGTTGGATGAGGAAAGGCAGCCCACTCCAGTATCTTTGCCAAGAAAACCCCACATGGGTTCAGGAAGAGTCAGAATAACTGAACAATGACAGCAGCTGAACTGATAGGGAATTGGAGTGGGGAGCCTGAATTCTGATGCCCTTTCTATGTAAGCCTGTGGTGTGACCAAGTCCCTTTCCCTCACTGGCTGAAGTGTAATTTTCCTACCCATTAAACATGGGAGTAGGACTAGATGATATCTAAGATTTCATCAAGGCTTCTGATTCTGAGTTTTTTTTTTGGGGGGGATGGTCACCGGAGGAGACCAGGTCCCCTCATTTCCTGTTTGGAACTCCCTTTGCTAAGGCAAAGCATTCTCTCCAGGACCCTACTGAGAGAAGGAAGGATAGAATGATTTCCCCACAAACCGGTAGTGCTGAAAGGTTACTGATAATCAACTCCTGTTGATTTCTTGTCCCTCCAGATTCTCCCAGCTAGCAGATGGTTTTGGAGATATGCCCTGACCACTTTTACAAGCTGGATGCTTTTGGTTCTCCTGGTTTCTGACTTGGGGTGGTCAAAAGCCTTCTCACTGGAGGATAAAGACTGCTTAGTAGACTAACAAAATATTGTTTTGCCTGTTTAAAAAAAACACCAAAAGTCTGAAGTACCTACTGAGAGATAGGAAGTCAGGAAACATATTGAAATGAGATCTTTCTCCCTGTGATAGCTAAAGGCTGGAGCCAATAATTTTGTTTGCTTAAGTTAGACTTCATACCTTGATTGCAGGTGTCAATGGATAAAATTGCTAATTAAACTTGGGTTCTTATCTTGAAAAGCAACAGTGGGAAATTAAGACCTGCCTGTAGTACATTTTCCTTTAGTGTGTACAATTATACTGTAATAAGGAAACATTTTATTCAATTCGATTCGGCTAGTATTTATTAAATATCCACTGTGGGGAAAAAATGAAAAGTCCCTGTCCTCAAGGAGCTTACATTCTTTTTTTTTAATCATGTTTATTTTAGTTTACAACATTCATTTCCACAAGATTTTGAGTTACAAATTTTCTCCCCATCTTTCCCCTACCCACCACCCCAGGACAGCAATCCCACTGAATACCCCCTCTCCCAATTTGCTCTCTTTATAAGGGAGCTTACATTCTACCATATTTTTAATTAGATGATTAATAGATAATAATTGAAATAGGGAGAGAATAGTAACAATTAGGGGGCTCACAAAAAAGTTTTCCAGAGGTGACCCATGAACTAATCTTAAAGGAAGCTAGAATTCTAAGAGGCAGAGGTGCAGAGGGAGTACATTCTATGCATGTGGGGCAGCCTGTACAAATGCAC
This sequence comes from Petaurus breviceps papuanus, assembly GCF_028583685.1. Lineage (NCBI taxonomy): Eukaryota > Metazoa > Chordata > Mammalia > Diprotodontia > Petauridae > Petaurus > Petaurus breviceps. Next base: position 15,158,251 of record NW_027185876.1, read on the forward strand.
ATAGTTGGGAGATAGAATGCTGAATTCAGGCAGCAACAAATAGGCCAGTTGGGCTGAAAGAGTGTATGAAGGTAAGTAGTATAGAAGGTCTGAAAAGGCAGGCTGGAGCCAGATTATAAAAATCTTCAAGCGTCAAAGTGAGGAATCTGTATTTTATCCTAGAGGAAAAAAGCAGTCACTGATGATTTTTGAATAGAAATATGCCATAATCATAATTTTGCTTTGTTGCTGATGTTATTCAGTTATTTCAGACTCTTTGTGATACCATTTGGGGTTTTCTTGGCAAAGATACTGGAGTGGTTTGTTACTTACTTCTCCAGATCATTTTACAGATGAGGAAACTGAGGCAAACAGAGTTAAGTGACTTACATGGGGTTACATAGCTCGCAAGTTGTCTAAGGCTAGATTGGAATTTAGGAAGATGAGTCTTCCTGACTCCTGACCTGGCACTTTATACATGTAATGTTAATGGGATATGAGATCTTCCCTGCTCATTAATAAGCCTTACATGAAGTCCATTAAGGGAAACTTGCTTAGGGGAGGCTTGCTTGCAGGAAGGCTTTCACACTTTTTGCTAATTACTAATTAGGCACTAGGTCACGGAGGGTTGTGATGCCTCCCGACTCTGAGAAGTGTATTTATACTCTCAGGTTTTTGCTTTGGGGGCTAGCTTATGAGAAGGATCTTGTGATTCCTTGGTTGAGATTCTGAATGGCTATGTGTTCAGAGCTCCCCCACTGCTCAGATGTAAAGGCTCTCTTGATCCAGGGAAGTATGTAAAGTGTACAGTTGATTCAGGCAGTCAGAGCCCTGTCTGTTGGTCTTTTTTTCTCTGCTGGTATTTCCTCTGAAGTTCAGGTTGCTGAGTTTTCCCCTGAACTAGTGAATGTAATTAAAAGTAGGATTGTTAACCCCTTTAAAAGCTACCTTTCCTTTAAAAGCAGATCTAAGAACCTGTGCTAGCAGCCATCCTAAGTAGGCCAATATGGTTGCTGTTACAATACACCATACTACCTTACTTTATGAAGGTTATTTTGGCAGTTATGTTGAGAGTCAATTTGAAAGGAAGGGAAGCCAGAAGAATGAAGATAAATTAGTAAGCTATTATGATAGTGGAAGTAAGAAACAATGATGGTCTAAACCAGGGGTGGCGAACCTGCAGCCTTGAGGCCACATGTGGCCCTCTAGGTCCTCAAGTGCAGCCCTTTGATGAATCCAAACTTCACAGAACAAATCCCCTTAATAAAAAGATTTGTTCTGTAAAACTTGGACTCTGACAAAAGGCCACATCCAAGGATCTAGAAGGTCATGTGTGGCCTTGAGGCCACAGGTTCCCCACTCCTGGTCTAAACTAAAGCAGTAAGTAGAGAGAAAGGGACAGTTCTAAGTTAGGTCATGAAGGAAGAATAGATAAAGCTTGCCAACTGACTGTATTTGAGGGTGAGAAAGAGGAAAGGGTCAAGAATATCTCCAGGGTCGTAAACCTGGGTTGTCTGGAAGGCCTCAACAGAAATAGGAACGTTTAGAGGAGGGGCTAGTTTTTAGGAAAAGAGAATAAGTTCTGTTTTAGATGTTGAGCTTGAGACAAATAATCCAGGTGTAGATATTTTTCAGACAGTTGACGAAGCAAGATTCGAGTTTGAGAAAAATGAGTTTTGGATTTGTGGACTGAAAAATCATCTTCATAGACATGATCATTGTACCTATGGGAGTTGGTGAGATCACCACAAAAATGGGTGCATGAAAAGAAGAGGGAAAAGGAAATGGGTTTGAGGGATAAGCATAATTAGGGGGCAGAAAACGGATGATGATCCAGCCAGAGTCTGGTCAGACTAGTAGGAAGAGAACAAGGAAACTAATGATTAGCCTTGGCAATAGGAACGTAAACAGGACAATAATTCAGGGTGATTGTTTTTTCCTCATTGTGAACATGAGCTAGTATTCTATTTATCTGTGTTAGTCCTACATAAATAAAAAGCAGTAAAAGGGTTTATTGAGCTTCCAATGGCCCTAATAACTTTGAAGAATCAAAGAATAAGCCTTTTAAAGTACCTGCTATATGCCATGCATAAGAGATTCATTACATATACTGTGTTTATAACCATTTCTCACAATTACTTCTGTCTTCCACTTTCACCTGGAATGGCTTAGGCCTCTCAATGACATGGTCATGATAAACTCTAATTTCCATGAATGTTAAGCACATGACACTGAGGTGAAACCAGAGTTATTTTTTTTAACCATCTCTGAGGCAATGTTTTATAGTAGAACGCCTTTCACTAGAATCTAGTTTTCAGTTCTGTTTCTCAGTACCTTGGGCAAGCTATGTACCTTCTTAGGCCTCAGTTTCCTCATCTGTAGAATAAGGCGGTTGACTCAATCTCCAAGTTCCCTTAAAGTTTTAACAGTCAATCCTTCTCATATACTCAGAGCACTAGCTTTCCATACAAAGTATATGCCAACAGCACTCAACACTGACATAATAATAACGAGCAATGATGCCAAGCTTTTATACGGTGTTTTAAGGTTTGTAAAGCCCTGTTTAAATATCTCATTTTAGTCTGACAACAACCCTTGGGAGGTAGATGCTATTGTTTTTTTAAATTTTTTTTTTAAGCAATCGGGGTTAAGTCACTTGCTCCAGGTTACACGGCCGGGTGTCTCTGGGTGGGTGCTGAGCGTCTGAGCCCGGATTCGATCCCCAGGTGGTCCCGACACTGGGGCCGGCACTACTCGCTGAGCGGCCTGGCCGCCCCGGTAGATGCTATTGTTATCCCTATTTTATAGATAAGGAAATTGGAGCTGAGGGTCATACAGTTTGTAAGTGTCTGAAGCAGAATTTGAACTCAGGTTTTTCTGGCTCGAGGCTGAAATGACCGAGGAAGACAACAGGGGGACGAAGCAATGGTGTAGTGAAAGTCCCGATGATCTAATTCATGGATAATTGTAGACCTCTGCACTCCTCATGGCTCCTGGGACATGCCTTTTGGACATCTTGCTCCATATTTCCCAGGGGATGGTTTGGGGGAGGAGGAGATGAAAATCTGTTGTACAGTACGGGGTAATAGGAGTGTTTTTGATTATCCGCTGATTCCAAGCTATCTCTGTTCCCACACTAATGTGGATAATTGAGCGTCGGCTACACTTGCCTCCTGCTATTGGGACCAGGGCTTAACACCTCCATGATGTGCCCAGAGCTCAGCTAGAGTGACATTCTTGAGATGGAGTCACCCGGCAGGATGAGGTGGCTTCAGCTACTTTTATGGGTACTTTAAAGGGAGGGGTCCTCCTTTTAATATAGAATGTCTGGGGGAAACTCAGTGGCAGAGGCCTACTTTGTCATCTGACTGAGGATAGGAGAACTGTAGGATAAAGAGTTCTAGTGGAAACATGACCAGCCCACGGTATAACCACCTCTGCAAAGTAGACCAGGCAGTGCCTCCAGGGGCTGCTGGCTCTTTCCTCCCTCCATAAAAATAGAAAAAAAAATGTAGGCACCCTCTCCCCTACCCCTGGCTAACTTCCTTGGGAAGAGAGATGGGTAGCTCTTACCCCTTCAGGGTAGAATCACTCCAGAATCCTTAAAAAATGCAGTTGGAGACTGAAAAAAGGAACCCAGTTCCTATCCTAACCATTGGGTCTGTGCCAGCTTCTGCAGTGGGCCAATCTAAAGCAGTATGGCTTTGGATTCTTACACAGGTTGTAACTTTCTCTTGTTAACAGACTTCTTGAATTGGTCTTCTCTCCCTCCCCATCTCCACCCACCACGGGTTATTGAGCTCTCTCTGGAATTGGAAGGCCTATGTCCCAACTGTGTAGTATATTAGCAAGGGTACTGGATGGGACTCAGGAGACTTGGGGTCTAGGTCCAGCTCTGCTTTGTGTCTTTGGGTCAATCATTTCACTCTTTCTGAGACTCAGTATTTTCATCTGTGGAATGTGAAGTTTGAACAAGCCTCTCCATCCTTCGACTGTAAGCAATTCTGAATGCAGAGCTGCTCCCTTTTATGCTCAGACCTTTATGTGCTCCCCTTCCCCACCCAAAGTCCCCCAGAGCAGGTATTGAACTCCCAGGTGCTGAATTCCTATCTTTCTGGCCCTATGTGTATTCATGTGCATTGCATGCATATGTGTGTGTATGTGTGTGTGTGTGTGTGTGTGTGTGTGTGTGTGTTTTCCTGGAAGCGTCACATAGGATGCTTATTGATGGGGAGCTCTGTGGTCTGGAGCCAGTGGTGAGACAGTAAACATCACAGAACAAGCAGCCCTTTCAGCCTCCCTCCCTTGGCAGGACAGTGTGAAAAATAACTCTTGGGAAGTCAGGCCCTGGTGGCAGATGTTGCGCTGCTGCCAACCTGTCCCAGCCATGTCGGAGCTAGGGAAGCGAGGAGTGAGCCCTGTGCCTGGGGCTGACAGCAGGGGTGGCTGTAGTTTTCCACTCCAGGACTTTGAAAGAGTGAATGGCCTTCTCTGTCCTGCATGATGGCGGGCAGAGCGGGAACAGCAGGAAACCACCAGAGCAAGTCAGTGGGCAAATCAGGGGATGCTCGTTGACACGGGCCTTCTTCCTTCCTGTGTGTTTGTTTAATCCTTTAAATTTGGCTGAGTGGAGCTTTGGAACTGGTTGGCAGGGGCATGGCAGGTGAAGAAGAGGGCATGGGTGGGAACCTCGGGAGCCTGGGCCAAGCCCAGCTTCTGGATCTGCTGTGGCCATTACCCAAGAGGCCACCTTCACTGGGAGCTCAGCGGTGCCCTCCCTGAAGGAGTGGACTGGAGTTACGGACATCTGAGGTCATTTAACCCCACCCCCTCACTTTACCGAAAAGGAAGAGGAGGTCTGGACATTTTAAGTAGTGATATTCATGGAAGAAGCTAGGGTTCAAACCATGCTGGGCAAAGACTCCAGTTAAATTCCATTCTGTTTTAATTAACTGAGATTTATTAAGCTTATACTTATTTACCATACCAGGGACCATAAAGAAAAAATAAAACTATCTCTAACATGGAAGAACTGAAATATTTTTTCTCTTTTTTGAAAATTACAGCAACATGTGCCCTTCCCCATGACCCTTCAGAGATCAGTGCAGGCTTAGCAATCAGACCCGTGACTTTTAATAACCTAGGAAATAGCTCATCTGTGCCTGCTAATTTGAATGCATTGAGGGCACCTGGGTGTAGCATTGCCAGGGGCAGCTGGGTGACAGTGGATAGAGACAGAAAGATCCGAGTTCAAGTCTAGCTCCAGACACTAGCTATGTGATCCAGGGTAAGTCACTTTACCCTCTGACTCAGTTGCCTTTTTGTAAAATGGGGATCACAACAGTACCTACCTCCCATGGTTGTTATGAGTATCAAATGAGATACTTATAAAGTGTGGTGCAAAATTTTAAAATGCCATGTAAATGCTATTATTATTATTATTATTATTATTATTATTATTGAGGCAACTAGGTAGTATAGTGAATAGAGAGCCCTGAACTTGGACCCAGGAAGAACTGATTTCAAATCTGTCCTAGTTGGGTAACCCTGGACAAGTCACTTGACCCCTCTCAGACTTAGTTTCCTCATCTGTTCGATGTAAAATAATAGCACTTACCACCCAGAGTTGTTCTGAACATAAAATGGGATATTTATAAAGGGCTTTGCAAACTTTAAAACACTATATAAATGCTACTTATTAGTACCATCCCTTCAAGTTATCTACAATGTCAACTCTTTCCCTCCCTCCCTCCTTCCTTCCTTCCTTCCTTCC